>NC_092872.1:233315621-233480621 GCF_028372415.1 Notamacropus eugenii
ATATATACACAGGAGTTCAGAAGACATGATGAGATCATCAGGGACAGCTCACTGGTGCATGTGAGACTTGAACTGTACCTTGAGAGTGGAACAGGGCTTACATAAGCATAAAAGAAAGGATGGAAATTTAAGCAAAGAGAAGAGCACAAGCAAAGGCATTGAAGGAGGAAAGGAGAATCCAGTCTGCATTGGGATGGTCAAGCAAAACTACATAAGAGCATTGAGATTTGAATGGGACCATGAAGGATAAGTAGAGGAGGCATTATTAACAGACCTAGGAAGTGAGGAAGGGCAGCCATTTTGTGAAGAAAGATGATGAACTTGATGTGAAACATAATGAGTTAGAAGAGATGGTGGAATATCCAACTGGAAACATCTAGTAGGCAGTTTCAGATATGAACCAGGAGCTTAGGAGAAAGGGTTAAATTAGAGATGCAGATTTGAAAGAAATCCCCATGAGAGTGATTCTTGAAACCCCATGTGAAGAAGAAATCTTTAAAAATGAAAATATCCACCAAGAAGGCCAGGGGGTCAGAGGCTGAACTTTTAGGGACTTAAAACAAGCCATATGGGGCAGAAAGATCAGGAAAAAGAAAGAGAAGCTAGTGAAAGAGTATGAGAAGGAATAGCTCAGGAGATAGAATGACTAAGACAGTGAATTTGTATGGAAACTAAGAGAAGGGAGGTTCTCAAGAAGAGAAATAGTCAATAATGTCAAATATTACAGTGGGGAAAAATGAGAACTAAGGGGCAAAGGGTCATTTCATTTAATGCTTGTGGTAGGGGACAGAGGGAGAGACTCATCTCACTGCAACAGTAAGTATCTTTTATAAAGAATTAGTAAATATTTAGTAAATGGATAAAATAAGGCCAGATGGAAGTCTTAGGTCATACTTCCAGAATCACAAAATCTTGGAATCATAAGGGACATCAGAGGCCCTCTACTCTAACCCAAACTTGGCCAAGTCTCCCATAGCCAACATTCCCAACAAGTCAATGGGTGTCCAGCTTCTGCTTGAAGACTTTCAGTGAGAGGGGCCCTACTACCTCTGGAGACAGCCTATTGCACTTTTCTACTGCTCTGATTGTCAGGAAGTGTTTTCTTAAATCAAGCCTAAGTTCACTGCTTTTCAACTTCCACCCACTGCTCCTAATTCATTCCAGGAGGCCCCAACAGATTAAGTCTTCCATGTGTCAGCTCTTTAGCTGTTCCCATCCCACACCAAACAAATCTTCTTTAAACTCAACATTCCCACTTTCATCAATTGATTCACATCCGGTGTGATCTTGAAGCCCTTTTTGTGTCCTCTTCCAGACACTTTCCAGCTTTCCAATGTCCTGACTAAAATATGGTATGCAGAACTGAGCACAACATTACAGATGTTATCTGACTAGGTCAGAGTACATTGTGACCTATCACCTTCTTATTCCTGGAGGCTCATATCGTTCTTCTTGAAACCTAAGATTAATTTCACTTTTTTCATTTAGCAGAATGCTTGGCACATGACAAACACTCAATAAATGCTTCTTGACTTGACTTGACTTGGCTTCCATATTATACTAGCAACTCACATTGAGTTTGCAGTTCACTGAAACCCCCACATTGGATGACAGAGTTAGGATAATCCCAACTGTGACAGGCTAGAATATTGACCTGAATATAACAAGATGAAATTTAATATGGATCCTAAGTTTTTATTTGTTTAATATGTTGGATGTTGAATGTGGACTTTCAATGGTATGCTGCCTCTTACCTTGTATGGGGACCCAGGATGAAAGCTATTTATTTAGCACCTGTTAGATTGATCATATGTTGTTTCTTTTAAAGGCTTTCTAACCTTAAGTAGACTTCTTAAGGGTAAATATTATGAATGATTGTTGGCTTTCCTGTATATGAAGAAGGCAAGTTTATTTTGTCAGATGAAAATTGGGTCTGCATTACAAACTACATATTAAATAAAAGACTTCATTTGGTTAATTGCTGGCCTGTACTGTAGACTGATCCTCTGTCCCTCCACTCTTTTTGAACAGTGAAGCTTTGGTGGTTAGGTCCAGAGTTAGAACACAAATTCCTTAGTGTAACCTCTATGTCTGATTCGGTGAGCATTGCCAAGCCCCCAGCATATTCTAGTTTGAGGACCCTGCTAGAATACACTAACCTAGACTGAGAGGTCAGGCCAGGCTGAGCGTCTCCATACTTTACTAATATTGAATTTCATTGTCAGATGTGAGAAAGGTATAATCAGTTAAGGGACCCTTGCCAAAAAGTTTTGCTGAGGACCTGTCTTCTAATTCATCTCAGACTCAGAAATAAAATCAGACCAGGCGGTTTAGCCCAGCCAACCCTTTTCACTTTCCTTCCTTCCTTTCTTCCTTTCCACTGGGCATTGCTTGAGACACATGTGAGGAACCACTGCAATATCTCAGACATAAACTGAGACCTGCCTGGAAACTGCTAATTAAAAATCTCCAGTTCCCATGATTTATGATCATATCTTCCCTTAAGACTTCTGGCCTGCTTCCCACCACCCAGACCCCTTACAGATACCTCCCCAAAGTCTACCATAAATTGCTCAGTACATAGAGTTCAATCTGTGAGTTCATCAAGAATAAAAAACAAAGTGTGAACCATTCATTTATCTTTTATTTTTTCTCTTTTGGGTCTTCCCCTCCCTCCTTTATTTTTTTCACCAGGACTGGTTTGAGAGAGCAAATGCTGGTGTTCAGACATGATCTCCCCAATGTTGTCATCTGTAATATCCAGTGATAAATATATTGTCTTGTAAAAAGGGTTTGTACATAACTTGTACATGGTTTCATTTTGTATTTTTCTCAGATTAAAATTTATGTATTTGTGTTCTAAAACAAGGTGTGTTTACTGTCTTCTTGTAACTCTTATGGGAAGTGTGTTTGTTTTGGTTGAGGCAGAGGGAGGTCGGGGGTAGAGGAGATCATTAAGATACTTCTCTTAAATGAAATTTAGTTCCTGGACTTCTAAACTCTGACTGGAAGTTACTGCTAAGGTGGGAAAAACTCTTGAGCTCAACTTTTCTCCAGACATGGGAGTGGAAGCAAAGCTCTCATGAATGAATGATTGAGATTTATTAAGCACTTCCATGTACTGGGCTAAGTAGAGACAGTCCCTGTGAGTTGATATTCTAATGAACGAAGCCAATGTACAAAGGGAAATTGTGGTCAGGAAGAGGTGTTTTGGTCCAGAAAATTCCAAGATAGTGAGTGGAGCAATAAAGGACTTAGAGGGTGTTAACGTACCCCATCCAGTAACTATGGCAGAAATTATTGCTGTTATGGTCAGTTCTTGTCCAGTGTCTGGCACTTCAAGGGTCATGGACATGGTGTCATATTGGGAGGAAAGGAAAGTAAAAGTTCCCTTTGTTATATGCTCTAAAGAAAACTAAGAACAACTCTAAAATCTGGCACACCGTTCTGACTGCTCAACTGAAGGCATCAGGCCTTCCTCAATGAAACCAAGCAGGAAAGCCTCAGAATAGTTTATCTTTCCTTTCTTGGAAAACATAATATGTTTTTCCCAATGATTTCAGAAAATTTATCCAATTAACTCGCTTCTAGTCCATGTTAACTAATAACATTTACACAGTGTTTTGAAATTGAGAGCACTTCACATATGCTATTTGAAAACATCACTATTATCTTCATTTTACAGATGAGGAAATTGAGATTAAGAGAGGTTATATGACTTATGAGTGTCAAAGACAAGATTTGAACCTAGTGTCTCCATTCCCAAGATATTGTATATTATACCACATTGCCCCTCCATAGCAGAATTTTTTGTTTTTCTTTTTGATGGACAGTTGGTTCATGTACCTGGAATTACTCAAGCATGGCCAAGAATATTAAAAAGAAAGAATGACTCATGAATCATCAGCCTTAATAAACCAAATCCCTAGAAAGGCTGATCAAAGTGCTTGTCTCTCAGGAGCAGTGAGTGTCAGAAGACTTTGTTGTGGCACCATGTTTCAATGTCAAATTCTTATCTTTGGCTCATGTTCATTTTATTTCTAGCTATCTTGCCTAGTCATGGTGTAGGAATGATCCAAATATGAAGTAGAGATGGTGTGGGGTAATAGAGTAAAGAAGCACATTTGAGTCTTACATGGCCTTAAGGCACAATTGATTAATAATTAATTAATTAATCAGTCATGACTGGTTAATAATGAGGCAAGGAATCTATCTGTATCCCTAGTGCCTAGCACAGTACCTGACATTTAGTAGGAACGTATTAAGTGTTTGTTGATTTATCTGATAACTAACTTTTATATACACAGTTATATCTGCAAAACACTTTACATACATTATCTCACTTGAGTCTCATGAGGACCCTTTGAAACCAATGTTCATAATAATAGTAATAATAGCTAATGCTTTCATAATGCCTTAAGATATACAAAGTATGTTACCTTTATTTCCTCATTTTATTCTCACAACTCTGTAAGATTTGGGTCACTACAATTCTGACTTTACAGATGAGGATGCTGAATTTCGGAGATATTAAATGGTGCCATGTAGTAAGCAACAAATATTTACAAAGTCCCCTAAGCTAAAAACAAAATTGTGCCTACACCTTACAGAATATTCAGGGAAGCAACATGAACATATACATTGTCAGTTTTCAGTCCCACCAATGTAATTTCAAAAGACTCAAATATTTCAATTGAATCAACCAATCACAAATAAACTAAGTGTGAAGTCCCTAATCTAAATGAAAGAGTCATCAGGACTTTGGGACACTGGGTGAAAGCAAATAATGCCAATATGAACTGTGACCGGAAGAAAACTAGTCACATTCTCTGGGGCTTTTGATAAAGCAGATAGCCATTTGGGTGGTTTGACCATTCTTACAATCTAGTGATAAAATTCAGTAGTTAAGGATTCCTGAGAAGGAATTGCTTTTGAGAGAAAACAAAGTGATTTCTTCTTTCTTCTCATTCTTCCTCTACTTCAATATTTCTCAGGTTCTAAACTCTGTCCAGTTAAGCAATCAAAAGGCCAAGGCTGAATCTTTCTCTCCCTACCTCAAAGCCAGTTTCCCTAGGCCAGCTGTCCTCCCTTCTTCAAAGAGTCCCTACGTTGCTTCCCTGCTTCTCAACCTGCCTTCTTCAATATTTGCTAACAGATCAAAATTTTGTTGGGGTACGTAATTGCAGAGCATATGGTCTCCATTAGTTAGGCAAACTCAACTGCCAAACTCTGCTCTGCAGAAAGGATCTGCATAAAGGATTGAAGTATTAAACAAGGATTGACAGTGACAGAGAAAGAAAATAAAAGAGATGAAACAGTTTGGTGCAAAATAGCACTCTCTGCATACCCAGCATGATGAATGTGCTACATATTTCTCCATTTGTTGAAAAAACAATATATGTGAATTTGTACTAAAATTTCCTCTTAGCAAAAATAAAAGTAGACCATTCACCAAAATCAATGTTAACTGCTTTGCAATGTCACATAGGATATATTCTGCCTGGGAGAAGGTCTGGGGATAGAAGAATAGACAGTGATCTAAGGAAATAAAGCATCACAGATATTAAAATGTAAATATGGAATTGGCACTGGGTTAAATGCTAATGGAGCTAGACTTCATGTGGGGAATTGAAGCCTACCTGGAAACAAAGAGTTTACTCAGATCCCATGTCCAGAGAAACCGAAAAGTAAACATGAATGATATTGCGTTCCATCTGGCTTTGAAGGCCTCCATGAAGTTCACATGACAGGAAGAAAGGGGAAGGCTGGACAATGGTGCTGCTGGTGATGGTAGCAGTGTCAGAGGCAGTGACAATGGTACTGGTGGTGGTGATGGTAGCAATAATACCCACTTCAAAGTTTACATAAGACTTTTCTCACAATAGTTCTGTGGGATAAAAGATGTGTATCATAATTATCATCACAAGTATAGTATTTCAATGATAAGGGTAGTTCCTAATAGAAGAAACCCTCTCAAACTAAGTTAACATCTACTGTGAAATTTACTGTCTTAAAGGATCAACTGGGGTGTGAATACGTTAAGTGACTGACATTCCCAAATTCACATAGTAAGTGTTAGAAACTAGATTTGAACATAGGTCTTAGCCCTGAGTCTGGTTCTCTATTTAGTACATTATGCTTCTGATAGTAGTAGAAGTAGTAGTAGTAGTAGTGGTAGTAGTAGTAGTAGTAGTAGTAGTAGTAGTAGTAGTAGTAGTAGTAGTAGCAGCAGCAGCAGCAGTAGTAGTAGTAGTAGTAGCAGTAATAGTAGTAGTAGTAGTAGAAGTAGTAGTAATAGTAGTAGTAGTGATATTTCCATAGCACTTTTAAGGTTTGCAAAGTTCTTTACATGTATTATCACATGTGATATCTGTTGTGTACTTGAAGCTCAGGAAAGAGATTCCTTCCAATTCAAGATTTGTGATTTTCTCAGATTGAAAGATACATTGATTTCTAATATCCTAGAGCTGGAAGAAACTTTAAAGATTATCTGTTTAGAGTGTTTTTAACCTTCTTGTGTGTGTGTCATGAACCACTTCAGTAGTTTGGTAGGTGAAGTCTATGGAGTCCTCAGAATGACATTTTAAATACATAAAATAAAATATATAGGCTCACAAAGGATGAAAATTATTTTAAAATATAGTTATCAAAATGTTACAAACCAACCCACTGACATAAGGTTAAGAAGCCACAGTCTAGACAAACATCTCATTTTAAAGATAAGGAAATTGAGGCTGAGATATTAAGTGACTTTTTCAAGAACATATGTGTAGGAAACAGAAGAGTTTATAGCTTATAGCTCCAAATTCAGTGTTCTCTCCATTGAACTCTGCTGTCTGATGCTGGAAGTAAAGAAGGCATCCACATCATGATAGTCAGATGATACCCAGCAATCCCCAAAGCCTCAGTTCCACAGAGCATCATCTATGATATCATGGCAACAAATAACAGTTTAATCTGAAGGCTTAACTCTGTGAAATTGCCCCATCTCCAAACGGGGTTAGTCTACCTTCCCAAGCTGAGGTTTGTTTGATGGCAGACAATAGGTTTCTTTCCTCTTTTAGCAGTCTATTTCAATGGCCTCTTTCCAAGGGAGAGGGATCCCTTTCAGCATTATTTATTGGTCAGTCAACAAGGGAGGGCTTAAAACACATTTCTTAAGTTCTTCCTATGGGTGGAGAAGCAAGAAAGACCTCTTGCAGAAGATGAAATTTAAGCAGAGGCCTGAAGGAAGTCAGGAGGGAGAAGTGAAGAGCAGGTGTTTAAATTCATTACAAAAGCGTCAGCCTGGCATAACAGGATTCCAAGCAGACCTTGGAATCTGGAAGATGTAAATTTCAGCTTGACCTCTGACAAATATTGGTGGTGCGATAGTGGGCAAATCATTGATTTACCTTCTCAGGGCCCTAGATAACTCAAGTTGCAGACCAATTGCTGATTTGCATTGACAGAAGGAATTTTCTCCCTGGGAATTCTCTCTGCTAAAGAAATCACAGTTATGGTGCCCCCAAAAACCATGTGAAGGCTTCTCGTTGTACATCCCGGCTTACTTCTGCCATATGTAAAAAGCAATGAACAATGGTTGATAGGGGAAAGAAAGGCTCTGTATTTACTTTCTGATCCTTGAAATCCACCAATGGATCCATGCAAGGCCTTCTCTTATATTCTAGAGGTGGAATATGTTACGATCAGTTCCTGCAATAAAGCTCTATTTTTTTTCCCTTTTCTCATTTTGACAGAATGGTGACATTAGGTTTTCACAAAGGCTGGGTACAAGTGCTAACAGACCCTATCAAGTGCAAAAGGTGTTGTGTAATGAACTGTGTTCAGAAAAACCCGTTGCCAGAAAGTTGGTCATCAAGTGATAATTTATTTTACCCTAACAGTTCATAAGCTGAGGTGGCCAGATAGCATACTAGATAAAGCATTCAACTTAGTGTCAGGAAGAATTGAATTCAAATATTATCTTATATTCCTGCTGTTTGATCTTAAACACTTAACCTCATTATGCCTCAGTTTTCTTTTCTGTAAAATTGGGATAACAAAAACATACTTCACAAGTTGGTTGAGAAGATCAAATGAGCTAATATATGCAAATATATAATATATGTATAAAATACTTTGCAAATCTTTGAAAAGCTACATAAATCTTAATTATTAAATTATCATTATCATCATTATTATTATCCTCACCACAAAGATTTTTTACTAATGAACACATGCAAGTGGTTATGTTCTACATTAGTGGAAACCTCCACTGCACAGTGATGAAATCATGGTTCTTCAAGTCATGACTTGAATATTCAAGACTGCACCAAAACTTTTCTAACGAAAAGTCTAAGATTAGGCTTCCCAATCTTAATATTAGTCAAATATGATGGTTCAGGCTTAATATGGTGTTTTGAAAGGAAAACTGATGCTACAGACAGATTTGAGCATGTGTTATAGCTTCAGTAGCCCTTAATAGGATGCTAAATCTCTGGAGATGCTCCTGAACAAATTCAGATTCTGAAATTTATTAATGTAAATAAATCAGGAAGATCTGAAACTTACCTAACTCTGTGAATGGGGAGCAGGTCTTTTTCATATATGTTCAAGACAGTTCGAAAAACAATGAAGACCATAGGTATTTGCCATTTCAATACTGGGTTTGAGAGCTCAGTATCAAATGGGTCTGTGATCTTACTGATTTGGTGTTCCCTCCAATATTGTCTGCCCTTCCTTCACGACTCTCATCCACATTCTCCCATGAATCCTCCCAAAAGGAAGTCCTTTTTTTCTCCTGAGAGTATAAGGAAAATGATGGAGCAATCTCACTGTTCACCTCATCCTCATCAATCCTAGCCAATCTTCTCTCCTAGCATGCATTTCCTTGTTTACTTCTATTATTCCTGTTCTTCCTTGAAGTTTCTCACTAGGCATATGCTGCTTCCTACTCACAAATTCCATTTACATCTTTGTTGCCCTTTGTGGTATTCATTTATAGTTCTCCATCTGTTGTAAATAAAGAAATTAATTAAGCAAGATTAAGATGTATCACTAAAAAAATAACTTTTGTTGCAAATAGGGTAGTGGACTTTTCCAAAGCTGCCTTTACTAAAAGCTCAGAATTTGAGATCTGAGTTCAGTTTGGAACAATTTAGAACACAATGCACATAGTATGTGCTTAAAAAATGTTTATTAATTGACTGAAAAATCAGTTGACTAGAAGGTAAAGGAAAGTATCTTGGAGACACGCCTAGAGTCTTGGAAACCTGGGCCCCATGAAGGAAAAGACGTTAACTGTAGGACACCTCTAGAGGATGGATTTTAGAAGGATTAGGTGGGGAGGAACTCACCAGAAATGGCATTAGAGTAGTTATAACGCCACAGGCTTAATTCCGTCTTCTGAGAGGAAACAACCATCTTGTAAGAACAAGATGCATGTACGTATTATCTTTGGTAGTACTCAATGATCACCTCAATCAATGGAGATAATCCAGCCATCTGGTAGATTTAAGTAATCATTTGTGCTCATTAGGTGTCCTTCTAAAAGTGTCCTGACTTCTAAAAGAATTAAAAACATTGTCATCACCCTGTTAATTTCAGCACACTGAATCAAAGCCACATCCTCTCCACCATAGTTATACAGCTCTACTTGATATCTTGGCTTTCCATCTATTGATGTTTGATTCCTCCATCTGTCTCTACTAATGATTTTGGTTATTCAGTTGTGTCTGACTCTATATGACCCCATGAACAATGTCCATGGGATTTTCTTGACAAAGATACTGGAGTGGTTTGCCATCTCCTTATCCAGTATGTCCCCATTTTACAGATGAGAAACTGAGACAAATAGGAGTTAAATGACTTGCTCAGCGTCACACAGACTCCAGGCCCAGTACTCTGTTCCCTGCATCACCTCTCTGCCTCCTACTGTTGCTTAGTACTGATCAACTCTAATTCATGTTATGTTGATATATTCCACTGTTTTTACTTCTATGTTATACTCAGCCTGTACCCCAGGTGTAAAACCTCCTGACTCCTAAAACTTATCTACATCGCATTTAGGAAATGTTTGAGTGAAGGTCAACTCTACATATGCAGTTTACTGTGTCAATATGATCAACAATATGGTTCCTTTTTTCATCATGGACAAGAAGCAAGGAAAGGTTAAGCAGGAAATGGGACTACATAGAGGAACTGAGGAGATTAGTAGTGGCTTCATCGTGTGGCTCTAATAGGTTGCTCTAAAACAATAGAGAAATGATTTTTATGTGAGCAGCAGGCATAGCCATATCTGCTTCCATTTCTTATTATTCATACCTTAGCTCCCCTCCAAACAATGGAGAATTGACTACATATTTAATTTTGAATGGAACTTCATCTACAATGGAAGGTCATAGGTGGCCCTGGTCTTCAAGAAGCTGCATAAACACATAGATGCTTCAGCTCACACTTCAGAAACCTCTTTTATGAAACTCCATTTTTATGGGACTTGATTTTATATATACATATATACATGTATATATACATATATACATATACATATATAAGTATGTATATATAGTGTGCCAATACAATACAACACAAAACACCTTGGTGATATTTCAGTGCATAGTTAAAGGAGATATATGTTCTAAATATTTGGCAGATTCTCTCTCTCCCTCTTGCCCCTCCCAAACCAATGAGAAGGCAAGCAAAATATCAATTATACATATGAAATCAGGGAAGACACATTTCTATATTAGCCATATCACAAAAAAAGCAAAAAAAAATGAGAAAATCCTACTTCAATTTGCACAAATCAGTTCTCCCTTGGAGGAGATAGTTTTCATTATGAGTTCTTGGGAACTGACTTGGATCACTCTACTGAGCAGAGCCAAATCTTTCACAGATGATAATCATTAAAACACTGCTGTTAGAATGCACAATGATCTAGTTCTCACTTCACTTTCCATCGGTTTAAACAGGTCTTACTATGCCTTTTTTCCCTGAAAACACCCACTTTGTTGTTTCTTTTTTTAATTAATTTGTTTTCAGTTTTCAACAATCCATCCCATAAGCCTTTTTTTAAATTTAAAAAATATATATTTATTTATTTTTAGTTTTCAATGTTTATTTCCACAAGATTTTGAGTTCCAAATTTTCTCCCCATCTCTCCCCTCCCCCAGCCCAAGACACCATGGATTCTGATTACCTCTTCCCCAAGTCTTCTCTCTCTTCTATCACACCCCTTCCTTCCTTATCCCCATCTTCTCTCTTTTCTTGTAGGGCAAGATAGATTTCTACACCCCATTGCTATATTTCTTATTTCCAAATTGCATCAAAAATAATTCTCAACATTCATTCCTAAAACTTTGAGTTCCAACTTTTTTCCCTTCCTCTCTCCCCTCCCATCCCCACTGAGAAGGCAAGCAATTCAATATAGGTTATACATGTGTAGTTATGCAGAATACTTCCATAATATTCATGTTGTGAAAGACTAACCATATCTCTATCTTATCCTGCCCTCCATTTATTCTCTTCTCTCTTTTGACCTTGCCCCTCCCCCAAAGTGTTTATTTCTAATTGCTCCCTCCTCCTATTTGTCCTCTGTTTTATCAGACCCCCCCACACCCCATTTAATTTCCCTCTCCCCTACTTTCCTGTAATAAATGGTCATACCAAGTTGAGTGTGCATGCTATTCTCTCCTTAAGCCAAATGTGATGAGAGTGGGCTTCACTTTTTCCCTCTCACCTCCCCACTTTTCCCCTCCATTGAAAAAGCTGTTTTCTGCCTCTTTTATTAGAAATAATTTTCCCCATTCCATGTCTCCCTTTCTCCTCCCAATATCTCTCTCTCACCTCTTAATTTTATTTTTTAGATATCATCCCTTTCTATTCAACTCACCCTGTGCCCTCTTTCTATATGTATATAATCCCTCCAGCTACCCAAATACTGAGAAAAGTCTCAAGAGTTACAAATATTATCATTCCATGTAGGAATGTAAACAGTTCAACTTTAGCAAGTCCCTTATGATTTCTCTTTCCTGTTTACCTTTTCATGCTTCTCTTAATTCTTAGGTTTGAAAGTCAGATTTTCTATTCAGTTCTGATCTTTTCATCAAAAATGCCTGGATATTCTCTATTTCATTGAATGACCATTTTCCCCCCTGAAGTAATATACTCAGTTTTGCTAGGTAGGTAATTCTTGGTTTTAAGCCTAGTTCCTTTGACTTGTGGAATATTGTATTCCGAGCCCTTAGATCCCTTAATGCAGAAGCTGCTAGAACTTGTGTTATCCTGATCGTATTTCCACAATACTCGAATTGTTTCTTTTTGGTTGCTTGCAATATTTTCTCCTTGACCTTGAAAATCGGAACTCGGCTACAATATTCCTAGGAGTTTTTCCTTTCAGGTCTCTTTCAGAAGGTGATTGGTAGATTCTTTCAATATTTATTTTGCCCTTTGGTTCTAGAATATCAGGGCAGTTTTCTTTGATAATTTCATGAAAGATGATGTCTAGGCTCTTTCTTTGATCATGATTTTTAGGTAGTCCCATAATTTTCAAAATTTCTCTCCTGGATCTATCTTCCAGGTCAGTTGTTTTACCAATGAAATATTTCAAATTATCTTCTATTTTTTCATTCTTTTGGGTGTTTTTTTAATTTCTTGGTTTCTCATAAAGTCATTAGCTTACATCTCCTCCATTCTAATTTTTTATATTAATTTTACTTATTTTCAGTGTTCTACAATGAGTACCATATAACTTAGATTTTTCCCCTCCCTCTCCCCTACCTTCACTCTGTCTCCCCAAGACGGTATATAATTTTATATAAGTTCTACACACATATTCCTATTAAATACATTTTCACCATAATCGTGCAGTACAGAAGACTTAAAATGAATGGGAGAAATCATATAACAAATCAAACGTAATACAATAGAAAATGATCTGCTACATTCTGTGATTGAATTTCATAGTTCTTTCTCTGGATGAGGAAGGCATTTTGCCTTCAAAGCCCATTGGGAATTTTTTTAAGTCCTTGCATTGCTATGAAGTTCCAAGTCTACCAGAAAAAACTCTCCCACACTGTGGTCGTCGCTGTGCACAAAGTTCTCCTGGTTCTGCTCCTTTTGCTCAACATCAGATCATATAAGTCTTTCCAGGCCTCTCTGAAGTCTTTCTGTTCATCATTTCTTATTACATTCATATACAATAATTTATTCAGCCATTCTTCAGTTGATGGGCATCCACTTGACTTCCAGTTTTTGGCCACCACAAAGAGTGCGGCTAAAAATATTTTTGTACATGTGGGACCCTTTCCCATTTTTATGAACTCTTGGGGATACAGTCCTAGAAGCTATATTACTGGGTCAAAAGGTATGCGCATTTTTGTAGCCCTTTGGACATAGTTCCAAATTGCTCTCCAGAATGGTTGGATCAGCTCACAGCTCCACCAACAATGAATTAGTATTCCAACTCTCCCACATCCTCTCCAATAGTTATCATCCTCCTGTTCTGTCATGTGTGCCAATCTGATAGGTGTGATGTGGTACCTCAGAGTTGCTTTGATTTGCATCTCTCTAATCAATAGTGATTTAGAGCATTTTTTCATATGACTATAAGTATCTTTAATTTCTTCCTCTGAAAACTGCCTGTTTATATCCTTTCACCATTTACCAATTGGGGAATGCTTGCATTTTTGTACATTTGACTCGGTTCTCTATATAGTTTAGAAATGAGGCCTTTATAATAGATGCTAGCTACAAAAATTCTTTCCCAGTTTTATGCATCCCCCTGAATCTTGGTTGCATTGGGTTTGGTTGTGCAAAAACTTTTCAGTTTAATGTAATCAAAATTATCCATCTTACACTTGGTAATGTTTTCTACCTCTTCTTTAATCAAAAAATCTTCCCTTCTCCATAAATCTGATAAATACACTATTCCTTGCTCCACCAGTTAGAACATAGTATCAATCTTTATACCTAGGCTGTGGACCCATTTGGTTTTTATTCTTGTGTATGGTGTCAGGCATTGGTCTATGCCTAGTTTCCACTGCACTGTTATCCAGTTTTCCCATCAATCTTTGTTGAACAGTGAGTTCTCATCCCAGAAGCTGGGGTCCTTGGGTTTATCAAAACTGTAGATTGCTATATTCATTGCCTACTATGTCTTGCATACCTAGCTTATTCTACTTGTCTACCCTTCTGTTTCTTAGCCAGTAGCAATTGGCTTTGATAATTGCTGCTTTATAATACAACCTGAGATCCAATAGAGCTAGGCCACTTTCCCTATCATTTGTTTTTTCATTAGTCCCCTTGGTATTCTGGAACTCTTATTCTTCCAGATGAATTTTGATATTATTTTTTCTAGCTCTAGAAAATAATTATATGATAGTTTGATTGGTATGGCACTAAATAAGTAAATTAATTTAGATAGAATTGCCATTTTTATTATATTGGCTCAGCCTACTCATGAGCAACTGATGTTTTTCCATTTACTTAGATCTGACTTTATTTGTGCAAAAAATGTCTTGTAATTGTGTGCATATAATCCCTGGGTTTGTTTTGGCAGGTAAACTCCCAAATATTTTATAGTGTCTACCCTAGCTTTAAGTGGGATTTCTCTTTCTATCTCTTGCTGTTGGGCTTTGTTACTAATATATAGAAATGAAAGAGATTTGTGTGGGTTTATTTTGTAACCCGCAACTTTGCCAAAGTTGTTTATGATTTCAAGTAATTTTTTCACTTGAATCTCTGGGATTGTCTAAGCATATTATCATATCATCTGCAAAGAGTGATAACTTAGTTTCTTCTTTGCCTATTTTAATTCTTTCAATTTTTTTTCTTCTCTTATTGTTGCAGCTAACATTTCTAGTACCATACTGAATAACAGTAGTAATAATGGACATCCCTGTTTCACCCCTGATCTTATTGGAAATGCATCTAGCTTATCTCCATTGCATAAAATGCTTGCTGAAGGTTTTAGATAGATACTGCTTATTATTTTATGGAAAGTTCCCTTTATTCTTATGCTCTCCAGTGTTTTTAATAGGAATGCGTGTTGTATTTTGTCAAAAGCTTTTTCTGCATCTATTGAGATAATCATGTGGTTTCTGTTAGTTCTGTTGTTGATACAATCAATAATGCTAATAGTTTTCCTAACATTGAACGAACCCTTCATTCCTGGTATGAATCCTACCTGATTAAAATGTATTATTCTCATAATAAGATGCTGTATTCTTTTTTCTAAAATCTTACTTAAAATTTTTGCATCTATATTCATTAGAGAAATTGGTCTATAATTTTCTTTCCTTGTTTAGTCTCTTCTTGGTTTAGGTATCAAAACCATATTTGTATCACAAAAAGAATTTGGGAGTACTCCTTCTTCCCCAATTTTCCCAAATAGACTATAGAATAATGGAATTAACTGTTCTTTACATGTTTGATAGAATTCACTTATGAATTCATCTGGCCCTGGAGATTTTATCCTAGGGAGTTCATTGATGGCTTGTTCAATATCTTTTTCTGAGAAGTATTGGACTTTTTCTTCTGTTAATCTGGGAAATTTATATTTTTAAAAATACTCATCCATCTCATTTAGATTGTTGAATTTACGGGCATAAAGTTGGGCAAAGTAATTTCTAATTATTGTTTTAATTTCTTCCTCATTGGAGGTGAGTTTACCCCTTTCATTTTTGATATTGGTAATTTGGTTTTCTTCTTTTTTTAATCAAATTGACCAAGGGTTTATCAACTTTATTACTTTTTTTATGAAACTAACTATTAGTTTTATTTATTAGTTCAATAGTTTTCTTAATTTCAATTTTATTGATCTCTCCTTTGGTGTTCAATATTTCAAATTTGGTATTTACTTGGAGATTTTAAATTTGTTCTTTTTCTAGATTTTTCAGCTGCATGCCCAAGTCATTGATCTCCTCTTTCTCTATTTTATTCATGTAGGCATTCAAAGATATAAAGCTTCCCCTAAGAACTGCTTTTGCAATATCCCATAAGATTTGGTAGGTTGTCTCATTATTGTCATTCTTGTGAATGAAATTGTTGATTGTTTCTATGATTTGCTGTTTAACCCACTCCTTCTTTAGGATTAGATTATTTAGTTTCAATTAATTTTTGGTCTATCTTTCCATGGCCTTTTATTACATATAATTTTTATTGCATTATGATCTGAGAAGGATGTATTGACTATCTCTGCCTTTCTCCACTGGATTGTGAGGTTTTTATGTCCTAGAACATGGTCAATTTTTGTAGATGTGCCATGTACCACTGAGAAAAAGGTATATTCCTTTGTATCCCCATTCAGTTTTCTCCAGAGATCTATCATATCTAACCTATCCAAAGTTTTATTCACCCCCTCAATGCCTTTCTTGTTTATTTTAATGATAGATTTATGAAATTCAGAGAGGGGGAGGTTGAGGTGCCCCACTAGTATAGTTTTGCTGTCTATTTCTTCCTGCAACTTCCCCAACCTCTCCTCTAGGAATCTGGATGCCATACCACTTCTGGCATACATGTTTAGTAATGATATTGCTTCATTGTCTATGGTGTCTTTTAGCAGGATATAGTTTCTTTCCTTATCTCTTTTGATTAGATCTATTTCTGCTTTTGCTTTGTCTGAGATTAGATTGCTACCCCTGCTTTTCTTTTTTTTTCTTAAATTTATTTATTTAACTTTTAATGTTCATTTTACCAAAATTTTGGGTTACAAATTTTCTCCCCTTTTATCCCCTCCCCCCCAAACACCAAGCATTCTAATTGCCCCTATGACCAATCTGCTCTCTCTTCTATCATCCCTCTCTGCCCTTGTCTCCATCTTCTCTTTTGTCCTGTAGGGCCAGATATCTTGCTGTAGGGCCAGATAACTCCCTGCTTTTCTTACATCAGCTGAAGCACAATATATTCTGCTCCAACCTTTTATCTTTACCCTGTGTGTATCCCCCCGTTTCAAATGTATTTCTTGTAAACAACATATTGTTGGATTATGGCTTTTAATCCATTGTGCTATTCATCTCCATTTTTTGGGAGAGTTCATTCCATTCACATTCACAGCTATGATAACAATCCGTGTCTTTCCCTCCATCCTCTTTCCCACCATTTGTGCTTTTAGTTCTCCCATCTCCCTTCCCCTCCTCTATTGAGTTTGTGCTTTTGACCACCACCTCCCGCAGTCTTCCCTTCCTTCTTTCAGCCCCCCTCCCTTTTACTCCCCTTTAACCCTTACTACTTCTTCCCTCCCTTTTAGCTTCCCCTCCCCTCTCTTCCCCCTTCCCCTCCTACTGCCTATAAAGCTAGTTAGATTTATATACTTAATGAAGTTTATTGTTCCCTCCTTGAAGCAAATCAGATGAGAGTATCTCTCAAACAATGCTCATCTCCCTCCCCTCTTTCCCTCTACTATAATATAATTTTGTACTTCTTCCTGTGATGTAATTTATCATTTTCTGCTTCCTCCTTTTCACATCTCCTGTTACAATCCCTTCACATGCTTGAATCACATTTTTATCATCACATCATTTACTTTACATCCATTCCCTCTATCTGTGTATATCCCTCTTATACTTCATAAAAGATGTACAATTCTCAAGATTAACAGGTATCATCTTCCCTTATAAGGAGATAAACAGTTTGCCCAAATTGAGTAACAAGTTTGTCTTTTCCCCTCTTTACCTTTTTATGTCTCACTTGAGACCTGTGTTTGAAGATCGAATTTTCTACTGAGTTCTGGCCTTTTTGTCTGGAAGGTCTGGAAATTGCTTATTTCATTGAATGTCCATCTCCTTGCCTGAAATGTTATGCTGAACTTTGCTGGGCAACTGATCCTTGGTTGTAGTCCCAGCTCTTTTGCCTTATAGAATATCATATTCCAGTTTCTTCGATCTTTTAATGTAGAAACTGCAAGGTCCTGTGTGATCCTGACTGCAGCTCCTCAATATTTAGATGATTTCTTTCTGGCTGCCTGTAGTATTTTCTCCTTCACTTGATAGTTCTGGAATTTGGCAACAATATTTCTTGGTGTTTTTAGTTTGGGATCCCTTTCAGGAGGTGAATGGTGGATTCTTCTGATCTCTATTTTGCCCTCTGGATCTAGCACTTCTGGGCAGTTTTCCTTGATGATTTCTTGGAAGATATTGTCCAGACTCTTTTCTTCATCATGGCTTTCTGGTGGGCCAATAATTCTTAAATTTTCTCTTCTAGATCTGTTTTCCAGGTCAGTTGTTTTTCCAATTAGATATTTTACATTTTCTTCTATCTTTTCATCTTTAGATTTTGTTTGACTGATTCTTGATGTCTCATAGAGTCATTAGCTTCTACTTGTTCAATTCTAATTTTCATTAAATTGCTTTCTTCAGTTAACTTTTGTATCTCCTTTTCCATCTGTCCAACTATTCCTTTTAAGGAATTATTTTCTCCACTTAATTTTTGTACTTCCTTTTCCATTTGTTCAATTTTCCTTTTTAACAAGCTATTTGCTTCATTGGATTCTTTTTTCATACTTTTAAAATCATTGGCAAGTTTTTCTTCTATTTCCTTCTTCAGCTGTTTCAGAAGAACTGTTTGTGCATGGGAGCAGTTCATAGTCCCTTCTGACGTTTCAGATGGGAGTACAGTCTCAGTACTGACTTCTTTGGTATTCGTGTTTTGGTCCTTGTCCCCATAGAAAGATTCCATGGTCTTTTCCTTCCTCCTTTGCTTCTTGCTCATGATAGTGAGGCTGTAGGTGTTGGGGCCTCTGCTTCTTTTAGTTAGAAGATGGAGAATCTGGTGTTGAGCTGCTGGTGTGAGATAACAAAGGGCAGGTGTCTTCTTTTTCTTTTTGTTTTGTTTCCCTGGATTAGCCCTGGAGCTAGCTTGTTAAGTGTGGGGGAGAAGTGGTCTGGCCACAGGAGATCTCTACTGAGCTAGAAAAAAGGCAAGCTCAGGGCTTGGTGATCCCAGCTTCTCCATTATCTTCTCATTTCCCCTGCAGCACTTAGGCACACCTGGGTCCTACTGAGGGTTTCCACACCCCTGGGGCTCCTCTCCTTCTGGTTTGCCTCTGCCACAGTAAGAGGAATATTCTTTAGCTATTTTTCTAGCCTCAGGTGCTATGAGACTGTTTGCCCCTTCTTCTGATCCCACTGATCCAGGACTTTTCTGGGGAAATATTTTATGGTTCTTTCAAGGTCAATAAGGGGAGGGGGAGAGAGTATTTACCAATAACTCCACCATTTTGGCTCCCAGACGTTCAAGTAGGTGACTTACAGACATTTAATCTGTGGCCTGAAAGTCTCAGGAGTGGCTGCAGCTATTAACTGGGGCTCAGTGGCTGTCACTCACTCGGCTCCTACTGGTCTCCCGTCCTGGGGTGTTGTTCCACCTTGCTTATGCCGCCTGAAGCTGCCCCAGGGGTTTCCTGCTTGACTGTGCCCTGGCAGGAGGCACTGCACTGTGTGCTGTGGGCTCACCCCCATGGAACAGATCTTTCCTGTCAACTTTCCAGTCTGTCCTGGTCTGTGAATCTGCCACAGTCTGTCTCCTATTGGATTCTGCACCTCCAAAATTTGGTCAGATTCTCTTTTTAGAGGCATCTGAAGGAGTTTGTCTAAGAGCTTAGGTGTGTAGTTGCTCTCACACTGCCATCTTGGCTCCACCCCTCCCCATTCTAATTTTTAAAGAACTATTTTATTCAGTGAGTTTTTGAACCTCCTTTTCTATTTGCCTAATTTGGCTTTTTAAAGCATTCTTCTCCTTATTGGCTTTTTGGACCTCTTTTGCCATTTGGGTTAGTCTACTTTTAAAGGTGTTATTTTCTTCAACATTTTTTGGGTCTCCTTTAGCTGTCTGTTGACCTGCTTTTCATGATTTTCTTGCATTGCTCTCATTTCTCTTCCCAATTTTTCCTCCACTTCTCTTACTTGATTTTCAAAATTATTTTTGATCTCTTCTATGGCTGGAGAACATTGCATATTTTTTTGGAGGTTTTGGATACAGAAGCCTTGACTTTTATGTCTTCTTCTGATGGTATGCCTGGTTCTTTTTCATCTGAAAGGATGGAAGAAAGTACCTGTTCACCAAGAAAGTAATGTTCTGTAGTCTTATTTTTTTCTCTTTTTTGGAATTTCCCCAATCAGTTACTTGATTTTTGAGTGCTATGTCAAGTTCACCTGTAAGTTCTCAGTTCCTCCAAGGTAGCACAATCAAAGGAGAGGAGTTTGCTCCTCTCCTGGCCTGTGCTCTGGTCTGGGAGCAACCACAAGCTTTTTTGCCCAGGATCTGTAAGTAGGATTCTATCTCCAGAGCCTCCATGAGGTCTACCACTCCAGTGCTCCTCCTCACCCCAGGACAGCCACTCAGGGATGAGATCCAGATCAGTTGCTCAATTTCCCCAGGGTCTTTAGGCAGAGAGTTCCTAAAATAGATGCTGCTGCTGCTGCCGCTGCCCTGAGGCCTGGGGCAGTCCGATGTTCCCTTCTCATCCAGGTGAAAGTACTTTCACACTGACCTTTGAAACTATCTTTGGCATTTATGGCTTGGGAAATCTGGGATCCACAGCTGCTATCCAGGATTCCATGCCCTGAAGCCTGCTCCAGTCGTATCCCTGCTGCGTCACACAGTTAAGGCTGGGCCGTGCTCCGTGGACTGCACTACACTCTGAGCCTGATGCAATGGACCTTTCCCGTCAGCCTTCCAGGCTGCCTTGTGCTGGAAATCTCTTTCACTCTCCTGTTTTGTGGCTTCTGTTGCTCTAGAATTTGTTTAGTGTCATTTTTTACAGGTATTTTGTGGGCTATGTGAGGGAGAACTAGAGTAGTTCAGTCCTTCTACTCCACCATCTTGGCTCTGCACACCCCTTTCTCAGTTCCATAAGTCTTACCTATTCTCCCCCTCCCTCCCCAAGATGGCATGCAATCTTATATGAGTTCTACACATACATTCTTATTAAACACATTTTCACATTAGTCATGTTGTATAGAAGTATTAAAATGAATGGGAGAAACCATGAGAAAAAGCAAAAAAGAAAATATACCACAAGAGAAAATAGTCTGCTTCATTTTGTGTCCCAATTCCATACTTCCTTCTCTGGATGTGGATGGCATTTTGCCTCAAGAGTCCTTTGGGAATGTTTTAGGTTCTTGCATTGCTGTGAAGGGCTATGTCTATCAGAAACAGTCCTCACACACTGTGGCTGTTATTGTGTATAATGTTCTCCTGGCTCTGCTCATTTCACTCATCATCAATTCATATAAGTCTTTGATGGAGGGGATGCCCATCAATTGGGGAATGGCTGAATAAGTTGTGGTATATTCATGTAATGGAATACTATTGTGCTATAAGGAATGCAATTTCTTATAGCACAATAGGACTCCATTACAATCATATCTCTCAGTTCATTCAGTCATTCCCCAATTTGTGAGCATCCTCTCAATTTCCAATTCTTTACCACCACAAAAAGAGCTGTTATAATTTTTTTGTATATATTTGTCCTTTTCCTTTGTTCTCTTTGGGATATAGACCTAGTTGTGGTATTGTTAAATCACAGCTTTATGGTCCTTTGGGCATAATTCCAAATTGTTCTCCAGAATGATTGGACCAATTCATTACTCCACCAACAATTCATTAATGTACTTATTTTTCTTCATCCCTTCCAGTATTTGTTCAGGATTTTTAATTTAAAAAAAGAAAAGAAGGAAGGAAAAAGGAGAAAAGAAAAAGACAAAAACAGAATAAGGAGAGACAATTTAATAATCACTGGGTTTCCCCTACTTCCCTTCTCCCAAAAATCATGAAACAAAAAACTACACAGTGTATTTCAAGAAAATATTGGACCAAAATCTAGGAGTATTAAAACCAGAGGTTACATTGCAAACAGATAGAAGATGCAAGCTATCAATTGTAAGAAATAATATATTTTACAGTGGTGGTAACTTCATTCCTTTTCTCCTATTATTTTATTTGAAAAGGTGTGTGGGTGGCAAAGAAAGACACATTATAATAGGTTATGATGGAGGGAAAAATAAACATAAAAATCATAACCATGAATGTGAATGGGATGAACTTGCACATAAAACAAAGCAGGGATGCTGGATGCATAAGAAACAAAACCCAATAATTTGTTGTGCATTACTCCCTCTCCCAGCTCAACCCCACACTCCACAACCCCCTCAAACTGGCCCTCTTTCTGTTCTTTATACACAACTCTTCATCTCCTGAATGTCTTTCCACTGGCTGCCCCCCATATGCTTAGAATGTACTCCCTCCTTATGTCCAACTTAGAGAATCCCTTTCTTCCTTAACTATGTCACTCAAGTACCACTTTCTGATTGAAGCCTTTCTTTATCTATCCAAGTACTAGTGTCATTCCTCAGAAACTATCTTGTATTTATCTCCTTGATGAACATTTGTATTTATTAACTCTACATTTTTGATATATGTATAGATGTATATATGTATGTGTGTAGTACAGAGATCATACATGGGCACTGCAATATCATCCCTACTTCTAGACTCTTCCCTTTCCAATCTATTCTCCACAATTGCCAATCTATCTATCTATCTATCTATCTATCTATCTATCTATCTATCTATCTATCTATCTATCTATCTATCTATCTATCTGTGTGTGTGTGTGTATGTATATATACATTTCCCCTAATATACAAGTCTAAGCAGGAACTACTAGAACAAAATCTTCAATGGCTCTTAATACTTTTAAAATATAACACACACACATGCACACACACAGATAGATATCTAGATAGATAAGTAGATAGATCTTGTAAGTACTTGTCTCCCCATGGCTGGTAGTGATTGTTTCATTCTTTGTACTCAGTAGCACAGTGTTTGTCCCATAGAAGGTACTTAATAAAGGCATGTTGATTAATTGATTAATTCATGCAGAGTTAAAATAACAGGATAGAATAGAATCTATTATTGCTTAATTTAATCTAAAACAGCAGAAGCAGTAATCATAATCTCAGACAAGGTCACAGTAAAAACAGATATGGTTCAAAGATACAAGCAAGAAGATATACTTACAGACACTATAGAAACTAAACTGATGAACTTAAATATATATATATATGTATATATATATATATATATATATATATATATATATATATATGTATATAAATTCACCAGTTTAGTTCATAAAAGAAAAAATAACAGAATTATGAGATCTACACAGTGAAACAGTAATTGCTGACCTCCATGTAAACCTTTTAGATCTAGACAAATCTTAGAGAAAATTGAGCAAGAATTTAAGGATCTGTATTTGACATTAGAAAGACATTAAATAAGAACTTTGATGATTATAGAATCTGAAGTGTAAGGAGTATATATACTTTCAATTTTATCTTGCAAAATATGAAAATGTTTAGTCATAAAGAGCTTAAAAATACAAAGAAAAACAGAAACATTATACAAATCTTTTAGATAGCACATTACAACAAAAACTCCAATCAATAAGGAGAATTTAAAGAAAGAATTAGGAAGTAAAAGATGATTAATATAAAATAAATATAAAGTAAATGGAAACAATCTTAGAAAGGATGGACTAGGTAGTGTGAGAAGAGGAAATTATTTTTGCTTTCCAAGAGTTAAAAGTTGACAGGTAAAGCATTCAAGGCATTGGGAACATAGAGTGCAAGGAAAGAAAATGGAGGTGGGCACAGAGCCAAGATGGCAGAGTAGAAAGACACATATACTCTAGTGCTTCCCCCACAGCCCACAAAATACCTATAAAAAAAGACTCTCAACAAATTCTAGAGCAGCAGATGCCACAGAATAACAGAGAAAAAGAGGTTTCCAGCCAAAGGTAACCTGGAAGGCCAACAGGAAAGGTCTATTTCATAGGACACTGAGCGGAGCAGAGCCCAGCCCTGGCCACGTGGCACTAGGAGGAACAGGACTTGAACAGGCCTCCGGGGCAGAGTTGCCAGCAGGAAGTTCCCAGATTCCTCAACCCACAAGCGACAAAGAAAGCTCCAAAGGTCAGTGTGGGAGGGCTTTCCCAGTGGGTGAGAGGAATACAGGGTTCCTCCAGCAATAGCCCCAGGTTATGGCAGAGGCAGCAGCAGCAGACTGCATGCAGCTACAGTGGCTGGGAAGCAACCTGGGTCTGTTGTCCAAGCAGCTCAGCTTAAAGCCTCTGGTGGTAGGGAGTAGCTGATCTAAACCTCAGCCCTCAGTGACAGCCCTGTCCCTACCCAGAGCCCCAGGGACTTAAGCAGCTGAGTTGAATCTTGACCTTTAACATGATACTGGGGAGAGGAGGGGAATAGGACCGTCCTCTTGACAAAGGATTCAGAAGTCAAGTAACTGTCTGGGAAAATGCCCAAAAAATGGAAAAAAAAAAATAAGACCATAGAAGGTTACTTTCTCGGTAAACAGGTGTTTCCTCTCATCCTTTTGGATACTGTCACAGGAAGTCAAGGCCCCTGCATCCAGTGCCTCCAAAGTGAACTTAAACTGGGCTCAGGCAACTGAAGAGCTTGAAAAACAAGTTAGCAGCTTGCTAAAGGAGAACCAAAAAAAAAAAAATGCTGAGGAAAATAACACCTTTAAAAAGACACTAACTCAACTGGAAAAAGAGGTCCAAAAAGATAATGAAGAGAAGGAGGCTTTAAAAAGCAGAATTAGCCAAATGGAGGAGAAGGTTCAAAAGCTCACTGAACAAAATAGTTCTTTCAAAGAGAGAATTGATTTCAGAGAAATGAATGACTATGAGATAAACCAAGCAGTTAAAAAGCAAAACCAAAAGTTTGAAAAAATAGAAGATAATGTGAAACATCTCATTGAAAAAACAAATAACCTGGAAAATAGATCCAGGATAGACAACTTACAAATTATGGTACTACCTGAAAGCCACAATCAAAAAAAGAGCTTAGACACTATCTTCCATGAAATCATCAAGGAAAACTGTCCTGATATTCTAGAACCAGAGGGCAAAATGAATATTGAAAGAATCCACCAATCACCTCCTGAAAGAGACCTGAAGAGAGAAACTCCTAGGAATATTGCAGCCAAATTTCAGAGTTCCCAGGACAAGGAGAAAATACTGCAAGCAGCTAGAAAGAAACAATTCAAGTATTGTGGAAATACAATCAGGATAACACAGGATCTAGCAGTTTTAACATTAAAAGAATGAAGGACTTAGAATAGGTTATTCCAGAAGTCAAAGGAACTGGGATTAAAACCAAGAATCACCTACCCAGCAAAACTAAGTATAATACTTCAAGGAAATAAATGGTCACTCAATTATATAGAGGACTTTCAAGCATTCATAATGAAAAGGCCAGAACTGAAGAGAAAATTTGACTTTCAAGCATAAGAATCAATAGAAGCATGGAAAGGAAAACAGGAAAGAGAAATCATAAAAGATTTTCTAAAGCTGAACTGTTTACGTTCCTACACGGAAGGAAAATATTTATAACTTTGAGACTTTTTCTCAGTTTTTGGGTAGGTGGAGGGATTGTAAACACACACATGTACACACACACACACACACACACACACACACACACATAGACAGAGAATACAGGCTGTGTTGAATCAGAAGAGATGATATCCACAAGAAAAACATAAAATAAAAATTGAGGGGTGAGGGAGGAAAATACTGGAAGGAGAAAGGGAGAAATGGAATGGGGCAGGCTATAACTCATAAAAGAGATAAGAAAAATCTTGTTCCAATGGAGGAGAAAAGGGAGAATGGGAGAGGAGAAACGTGAAGCTACTCTCTCCACATATGTTTTAAGGAGGGAATAACATGCTCACTAAATTTGGTATGAAAATCTATCTTACATTACAGGAAAGTAGGAGGAGGAGGCAACAAGTGAGGTGATGGGAATAATAGAAGGGAGGGCAAATGGAAGAAGGGAGTAACTAGAAATAAACACTTTTGGGAAGGGACAATGTCAAATGAAGGGATAAAAAATAAGGGGGGATAGACTAGGATAGAGGGCAATGTAGTTAGTATTACACAACATGATTATTATGGAAGTCTTTTGCAAAATGACACATATTTAGTCTGTATTGAATTGCTTGCCTTCTCAGTGGGGAGAGGGAGGGAAGGAGAGAAGTTGGAATTCAAAATATTAGAAATGAATGTTGAGAATTATTATTGCATATAACTGAGAAATAGGAAACATAGGTAATGGGGTATAGAAATTTGTCTTCCCCTACAAGAAAAGAGAGAGGGTGGGGATAAGGGAAGGGTGGGCTGTGATAGAAAGGAGGTACAATGAAGGAAGGGGTAATCAGAATGCAAGGTATTGGGGGTGGGGAGGGGAAAGATGGGGAGAAAAACTGGACATGTTACAAAGTGATGCAAAAGCAATTAGTATTAAAGCAATTGACTGAACTAATTACTGAGACTAAATCAGAGACATCTTTAGTTTGAGGAAAAGAATTTTAGTCTAAGTTTACTAAAGGCAGATAACCTTGGGTAAAATTTGGCATTGATGGAAAAGTTAAGGTTTTAATGGTAAATTTGATTTTGTGATTGTTATTTAATCAGGAACTAGAACATGTATAGAAAGGCATGTAAGCCACTGAAGACTTGCCTCAAAAGATGTTCCTTGGCCAATGTGAAATTACAGTCTTATCTGAAACCTAGTTACTGGAACTTGCTTTTTAAACATGCTATGGAACTATTAACTGACTGCTCTTCTGAGTCTAACTCCAGGTATGAATAGCAAGAAAGGTGGTCTGAGCCTCCAATCCATGATCCCAGTAAGTCTGTGAGATGCTGGTATGAACTGAAAAGTGTGATCTCATGGGAAGGGTGGGAGAACAGCTGTTCAACCTAGGCTGAGGTAGGATTCTCCTGGCTCAATTTCCCCACTGACATCTAGCAGACTTTAAGCTTGACTGAATGCAAGTTGACAATTTACTCCTGCCTGGAACTGACATGAAGTTGGGGAGAAATTGATTCCCTGCAATGTCCCTACTCTTAGTGGCAATTTTCTATAGTCAAAAGGTTTGAAAGCTTAATACCAGATCTATTAAATTATAGATTGTTGGTAGGGAAACATCTCAGTTTAAGTCTAAAATTGAGCTATTAGCCTTAGGACTTTAGACCAACAACAATAAGTTAGAGTCCTTTAATTCTTAGTGATAATGTAGAGACAATTAGGTCAAGGGCTTGAGAAGTTAGCATACATAGTTATTATTTGTGTCTCAGTTGGTTAATGTTAAAAAAATTTATCTGCGGTCTATATTGTAAATGCTTTAAAAGTAGTATCACCTGACCAAAAGTTGGAATTGTTTTATGTGATATAAACTATGTTAAAAATGAAAAATATAAAATAATTTTGCATTAAAAAAAATGGAGTGCTAGAGTGCACAAAAGGGAGTAGATTTATAGAATATTAGAAAAAGGACAAAGATCCCAAATATGAAAAGTTTTAAAAGCTAAATTAAGGAATTTACATTTGATTCTGACAGGAATAGGGAGTCAAGTTTATTGGGAAAGAGGGGCAGCACTGTCGAATCAATACTTTTAAGAAAATCATTGTGTTAGCCATGTGAAGGATATATTGGAGTGGGGAGAAACTTGAGACAGAGAGAACAACTAGGAAATAACTTCACTGGTCTAAGCAATTGCTGATTACCTTAAGTAGAGTGCTGGCTGTATTAGTTGGGAAAAGGGAGCATGTGTAAGAAATGCTAAAGAGAGAGAAACTACAAAACTTAGCAATGATTGGATATGCGGAGTATGGGAGAAGGAAATCAAGTATTTCACTAACTTCATGAATTGGGGTAACTGGAAGGATAAAGGTGCCATCCAATAAGGGAGTTCAGAAAAAGGGAGGAATTTGTTGAGAAAGATATATTTTTCTTTTGACACGATGAGGTAAAAATGTCATCCATTTTGAAATATTCAACAGGCAAGTGATGATGGGAGACTGGAGAGAGGCATTAGGGCTGGATAAATAGATCTGGGAATCATCTGCAGAGAGAAGATAACTGAAACTACAAGGACTGATGTGCACCAACCAAGTGAGAGGGTAGAGATAAAAAATGAGAGGGGGGAAAAGAGAGAGAGAGAGAGAAGACAAAGTCTTGGTGGACACACTCACAATTAGGGTATGTGACATAGATGATGATCCAGTAAAGAAGACTGAGAAGAACTGCTCCAAAAGGCAAGAGGATAACCAAGACAGAACAGTCACACAAACTCAGAGAGGAGAGTATAAGAAAGAGGTCGACAGTTTCAAATGCTAAAGAAAGTCAAGAGTGATAAGATTTAAAAAGAGGCCTTTAGATCTAGAAATTAAGACAGTATTGATAACTTTGGAGAGAGTCATTTCAGTTGATTGATGAGTTTGGAAGCCAGACTAAAGACAGTTCGAAAAATAGTGAGAGAAGTGGAAATACTAATTCTAGATGTACATGACTATCTAGACAAATTTAGCCATGAAGAGGAAGAAATATATAGAATAGCACCTAGCAGGGGTAGATGGATCAGGTGAGGAATTTTAAAGGATAAAAGAGATGTGGGAAGCCTGAAGAAAGAAGAAAAGCTTTTACATAGCTGTTATTGTGATTAGCATAGTTGATCAATTAGGAAAAAGTAGTAAAGGAATAAATTGGTAACTGAGGGATAGTGGCATGGTGAGAATAGCAATACAGAATTGGTAGAACTGTAATATATTCCCAATTATTCTTCAAAATAATTTGGAATTATATGTGAAAAGTAACTAAAGCATAATACTATTTCACCTAGTTATTCCATTGTTTGACTTACGCCTCAAAGGAAATCTAAGGCAGAAAAAACTCAAATATTTAAAAATATTTATATTTGAGGTACTAAAAATAATCTAGAAGCAAAGTCAGTATTCATCAGTTGTGAATGGCTTGACTAAATAAAATATGTGAACATGATGTGACATTATTGTGCCCTAAAATTAAATATGGAGATTTCACAGAAACTTAAGAAGAATTATATGAAGCAATAAAGAGAAAAATTAGAGTAACCAAGAGGACAGCTTCTGTAATAGTGACAATGACCAGATATTAAGTGCGTTTTCCCCATCCTGTATTTCTTCCATTGATTTTTATCCTTCTAAAAGGATTTTATGTTTATCCTCATTCAGTTTTTTACTAGTCTAATTTGATGTGTTAAGTTAGGGCCATTATTTTAAGCTATCAAAATCTTCTAGGATTTTGATTTGGTTACTGAGTATATTGTCAATTTCTTTCAGCTTTGTGTCATCTGTCAGTTTGCTAAAAAAGAAAATGGCTTCCATGATTTCACATAAGTTGTTAAATAGTAATTCCTCTAGGTTATGATCAATCTACTAATTAACACCTTTGAGATACAGTTCTTCTTTCTATACTTTTTCTTCATACTGACTATTTGGCAAATGTTGGGACATACCAACCTCAAGAGAATATATTGTCAAAATTCTTTCACTTCAAAGTAGCTCAGGATATTATTTTTTTGTCTGACTTTCTGTGACGCCATTTAGGATTTTCTTTTTTTTTTTAATTTAAATTTTAATTAATTTATTTATTTTTAGTTTTCAACGTTCATTTCCACAAGATTTTGAGTTCCAAATTTTTCCCCTTCTCTCCCCTCCCCCTGTCCCAAAACACCATGCATTCTGATTACCTCTTTCCCCAATATGCCCTCCTTTCTATCACACCCTTCCCTTCCCTTATCCCCATCTTCTCTCTTTTCTTGTAGGGCAAGATAGATTTCTATACCCCATTCCTGTATTTCTTATTTCCCAGTTGCATGCAAAAACAATTCTCAACATTCATTTCCAAAACTTAGAATTCCAACTTTTCTCCCTTTCTCCCTCCCCACCCATCCCCACTGAGAAGGCAAGCAATTCAATATAGGGTATGTATGTGTAGTTTTGCAAAAGACTTCCATAGTAGTCATGTTATGAAAGACTAACTATATTTCTCTCCATCTTTTCCCGCCCCCCATTTATTCTATTCTCTCTTTTGACCTTGTCCCTCCCCTAAAGTGTTTACTTATTACTCCCTCCTCCCATTTTCTCTCCCTTCTAACCCCCATACCCCACTTATCCCTTTCTCCCCTACTTTCCTGTAGTGTAAGATAGATTTTCATACCAAATTGAGTGTGCATGCTATTCTCTCCTTAAGCCAAATGTGATGAGAGTAAGTCTCACTTTTTCCCCTCTCACCTTCCCACTTTCCCTCTCCATTGAAAAAGCTGTTTCTTGCCTCTTTTATGAGAGATAATTTGCCCCATTCCATGTCTCCCTTTCTCCTCCCAAGATATTCCTGTCACCCCTTATTTTTATTTTTTTAGATATCATCCCTTCTGCTCAATTCATTCTGTGGCCTTCTGTCTATATGTATATAATCCCTCCAACTACCCAAATACTGAGAAAAGTCTCAAGAGTTACAAATATTATCATTCCACATAGGAATGTAAACAGTTCAACTTTAGTAAGTCCCTTATGGATTTTCTTTCTTGTTTACCTTTTCATGCTTCTCTTGATTCTTGTGTTTGAAAGTCAAATTTTCTATTAAACTCTGGTCTTTTCATCAAGAAAGCTTGAAAATCCTCTATTTCATTGAATGATCATATTTTCCCTGAAGCATTATATTCAGTTTTCCTGGGTAGGTGATTCTTGGTTTTAATCCTAATTCCTTTGACTTCTGAATTATTGTATTCCAAAACCTTTGATCCCTTAATGTAAAACTTGCTAGATCTTGTATTATCCTGATTTTATTTCCACAATACTTGAATTGTTTCTTTCTTGCTGCTTGCAATATATTCTCCTTGACCTGGGAACTCTGGAATTTGGCTACAATTTTCCTAGGAGTTTTTCTTTTCAGATCTCTTTCAGGAGGCGATCAGTGGATTTGTCAATATTTATTTTACCCTCTGTTTCTAGAATATAGGGCAGTTTTCTTCGATAATTTCATGAAAGATGATGTCTAGGTTCTTTTACTGATCATTGCTTTCAGGTAGTCCCATAATTTTTAAATTATCTCTCCTGGATCAATTTTACAGGTTAGTTGTTTTTCCAATGAGATGTTTCACATTATTTTTTATTTTTTCATTCTTTAGGGTATTTTTTTTTTGTAATTTCTTGGTTTCACATAAAGTCATTAGCTTCCTTCTGCTCCATTCTAATTTTTAAAAAAAACTATTTTCTTCAGTGAGCTTTTGAACCTCCTTTTCCATTTGCCTAATTCTGCTTTTTAGTCTATTTTTAAAGGTGTTATTTTCTTCAGCATTTTTGGGTCTCCTTTAGCAGGCTGTTGACTTGATTTTCATGATTTTCTTGTATGCTCTCATTTCCCTTTGCAATTTTCCCCCCACCTCTCTTACTTGATTTTCAAAATCCTTTTTGAGCACTTCCATGGCCTGAAATAATTGCATAATTTTTTTGGAGGTTTTGGATGCAGAAGCTTTGACTTTTATGTCTTTCTCTGATGGTATGTTTAGTTCTTCCTCATCTGAAAGGATGGAAGAAAATACCTGTTCACCAAGAAAGTAACCTTCCATAGTCTTATTTTTTCCCCTTTTTGTGGACATTTTCCCAGCCAGTTACTTGATTTTTGAGTCCTTTGTCAAGAGGAGGGTACAGTCTAGGGATCTATAAGGTCTCAGTTCCTCCAAGGTGGCACAATCAAGGGAGAGGAGTTTACTCCTCTCCTGGCCTGCACTTTGATCTGGGAGCAACCATAAGCACTCTTCTGCCCAGGATCTGCAAGTAGAATTCCCTCTCCAGAGCCTCCACCAGTTCCACCACTCCAGCCATTGCTCCTCCTCAACCCAGAGCCACCACTCAGGGCTGATATCCAGATCAGGGACTCGATTCTCCAAGGGTCTTTAGGCTCAGGACTTCAATAGTGGATGCTGGCACCACCTGGGGCCAGGGTCAGACCAGTTCCCTTATCACCCAGGTGAAAGATCTCATTGATGTTTGAAACTGTCTTTGGTATTTGTGGGTTGAGGATTCTGGGATCTGCATCTGCTCTCAGGGATTCTCCTCCCTCCCCTGCCCCCGAGGCCTGCTCCAGTCTTTTCCTGACTGCACAACATGGAGAAAGATGGTCTGTGATACGTGGGCTATGCTCCACTCCATACCCAGTGCAATAAACCTTTCTTGTCATCCTTCCAGGCTGTCTTGGGCTAGAAATCTCCTTCATTCTGTTGTTTTGTGGCTTTTGCTGCTCTAGAATTTGTTTAGAGTCATTTTCTACAGGTATTTTATGAGTTGTGGGGGGAGAGCTTTTACAGGCCCATCCTTCTACTCCTGCATCTTGACTCTGTCCCCCAGCTCAGGATATTATTGATCGGAAGAAACATCCAGTGACCCCCAGACAGGCAGGAGCAGAGAAAAAAAAGATGAAGAGAAGGTTTATCCCTAAACACAAAGAGGTTCATTTTGTTACATTATATTTTGACTATATTGTGAACTCATCAATGTAGTTTCTTCCTTACAAAAGTGAAGATCTTAACCTATCTCCATTTCTCATCATGTCTGACTATCATCTATATACACCCATGAATTCTTCATAGGGAATCCACCAATGAAAGATTTTTACCAAATACTGTGTTATAAGTGAACTAAATATCCAACATTTCACATTCAATCACCCTTCACAAAAAGAAATAAGATTGACCTAGCAATCTCTGCTCTTAATCAAATCATTGTGGATCTTTTAAATCAGTTTCCTATTCTAAATGTTTTCTAACTATCCTCTTTACCAGGTGTTGGTATGGAATTTACTGTTCTATGGTTTCCAAAATACATTCTATTTTTCATCTTTGAACATCAGGACATCAGTCTTTCTCCAATCCCATAGTGCCTATCTTGTTTTCTATAATTTTCAAAGATAATTGACATTTTGTGTAATGCCTTATGTTGTGTAATGTCATGTCACATTATATCATGTTATGTCATGTTTTATAATAGGAATAGGGATAGGAATGGATATGTGATTTCATTGGCATAGTGAACTTCTCAATTAGTACACTCTCCACCAGTTCAACGGGGCACTGTCTCTTCAACTTATGGTCTCAGAGAGATTCTTAGAACATTGGGAGGTTGTGACTTGTTCAGTTGTACACAAACAACATGTATCAGAGATGAAAGTAAGTATAATAAAATGGATAGCCTCCTTGTGAAGAAGTTGGTATTATTCAGTCTTTCCAAGCTCTACCAAAGGAGTAAAGGAACAAATCTCTCCATTACTATTTATTTTCTGAGCATCAAATGATTTTCTATAATGAAATACTATTGTTACATAAGAAATGATGAAAGGGAACATGTAAATCTTAGAAGACTTATATGAGCTCATGCAGAATAAACAAATTTAACAAATTTAAACACAAAGAAATAACTTTGAAATATATGAGAACACTAATCATTGCAATGATGAACCGTTATTTCAGTCATCTCTGTACTCCTTTCCAAAGTTACCCTACCCAATCAACCACATTAAAGCATCCAGGTCCTCCTCCTGGTCTATCTGGTTTAAGAACTTTATAGTGGTGACTTGTTCCTCAAAGAGAAGTTCATATTTTCTCATGGAGCATTAATCCATTTCCACCACAGCTCACTATTACTCTCTATCACTGTCATTACTACTGAGAAATCATTCTCAACTACCACCACCATTGATATGGTCTCTAAAGCCTTCATAGTCCCTGCCTGCTCATGGACACTACCATATCCACTGTTGGACAAGGTCAATGTGGGAATTACTTTTGCATATTCATCACAAGAGTTTTGTATTTCTGTTTTGGTAATACAAGAAGGAGTTGAGGGGAAAATGAAACAAAAGTTTGTTAATTTAAAAATAAAATGAAATTTGAAAGTCCAAAATATTCAGTATTTTCAGAATAACCCTTAAGGCAGTAGTGATGGATAACAATTTCTATCAAGTTTATGTAACATTAAAATAGCTACATGAGTTTGGGGTTCATTTTCAAAGTGCTCTTTGAGAACGAGACTGTTTTTTTTATTATTTTATACACTCAGTGCCTTACACCTCTTAGGTGCTTCATAAATGGCTTCTACTAATGTAACGCTCTCAGATACCCCTCTTCTGAGCTTCTTGTTGGCTACATCAGGTTCTAAGTAATTTGTGGATCATAATCCTTTTCCAATCACAGTGTATGCCTCCAATGATGTATTTTACTATGACTAGTCAGTCACAGAATAGAGTTAGTAAGTTAAAAATAATTAAATAGCAAACATAAATAATTACTAGATCATTCCTTCCAGAAACCTTAAGATCAAAATTCCATTAACAATATAGACACAGATGCATCAGTGAAGCTTCATAGAAATTGTGTGTAGAGCATCTATACGTGGGGATCTTCTGTGAGAGCAACTAAACAAAGGTTTTCCAGTGTAGGAACGTATGTGACCAGGGCACATTCATGGAGAGGCAATTGATGCTCCTGATGCTGCAAGGTGACTGATTGCTTATACTGTTGTTAGCCTTTTGTGCTCTTTAGTCCTGATCTTCCATAGGCACTGTTCTCTGCTACTGTCTGCTCCAACTGGTCACCAAACCCCCGCAGTTTTCAGGATAATAATGAAATATGTCTTATAGCTCCTCCAGGCATTTCGCAGTCCAGGCAAACTGGCCTTGCTGCTTCTCATATATACTTATGGGATAACATTTCACAGACTTTTGAGGGGAATTTTGGCCCAAACTATATCTCCATGATAAATATCCATTTCTAAAAGCAAACAACTCTGTCTAACATGTCAAATGATCAATGTGGGAGGAACATTTATGGGGTCTCATAAGCTATAGTACTAGATAAACACCCCACCGTCCTCACATATAGATGCTCTACACACAATTCCTATGAAGCTTCACGGATGCATCTGTGTCCATATTATTAATGGAATTTTGATCTTAAGGTTTCTGGAAGGAATGTTCTAGTAATATTTTATTTATGTTTGCTATTTAATTATTTTTAACTTACTAACTCTATTCTGTAACTGACTAGACATAGTAAAGCAACTTCTAGACCCCTTGGTAGGGAAATCAGTACTCTTGTTCTGGGCACTCAGCTTAAGGCAAGAACTTGTGTTTTTTTATACATACACCTATATCTATACATATATGTATATGTGTATAGGTATATATATATATGTATATGTGTATAGGTATATATATGTATATGTGTATAGGTATATATATATGTATATGCGTATAGGTATATATATATGTATATGCGTATAGGTATATATATATATGCATCTGTGTGTATACACAAATATTCAGCTATGTTTTTATATATATATATGTATATAAAATTAAATGAGGAATTATCTACATAGTCACTTGAAACTCAGTCATCAAATATTCTGGAGATGTTTCTTCCTAATAAAGATATTTATAGGTCTCCTCAGCTGGTATTTAAGATTAATTGTTATATATCTTTCTTAAGCTCTCAAAGTCAGAGGCTCCAGGTACCCTTTTTCAGTATTCTTGGAGGTAGCTTTCTTTTCCTTAGTCAAGCTGTACCAGGAAGTATGGGGCAACTAGGTGGTGCAATGGATTGGAATCAGGAGGACTCATCTTCTTGAGTTGGAATCCAGGCTCAGATACTTGCTAACTGTGTGAGCCTGGTCAATTTTTGACTCAGTTTACTCATCCATAAAGTGAAATGGAGAAAAAAATGGCAAACCACTCCAGAATCTTTTCCAAGAAAACCCCAAAATGGAGTCACAAAGACATGACTGAATGAATAAAAATATAGCAACCAAGAAGCATAAAAACACTGTTTTCAGTTATAATTTGTAACCTTATCTTAACCTTAGAATTCTTGCAAACTCTTTCCTTTTGTGAATTAATTTTTATGCTTCTAAACTATTCTTGACTCTTCTTAACTCTAAATTCTAAATCAAATTGCACAGCCTTATCTTTGGTCTCTGAATCAGCTATCACCTAATTTATTATCAGAAATCCATTTTAAGATTTACCAAACTCTCTAGGGAAAACAAATCTCCCCAAGGCTCCATTCCTCAAGCAGAAAGGAATTGAGACATAATTTGTTAGGAAAACAGGTTTAAACTCTTCCCAGATTAAATGACAATTTATGTGTCTCTTTCTGACATTAAAGTTAGTCCACCAATATGACTAATACTTGCCTCAGGTCTTATCACACAATAGTACAAATTCTCACATTTCTATCCATATTTATACATGCTTTAAAAACTTTAAATCTATGTGACATTTTATTGATGTCCTTTGGCAGAAGATCTAATATCAACCACTTGTATTCTCAGAGTCATCTTTAAGCAAAACTGCATGCATGTCATGATCACCATTGGCCCTCTCTAATTTAAGGTGCACTTGAATTTCACAAATACCACATTTCTCACCAGGGATTCAAGATCAATCTAAACTTTCCCATCCTGAGACCTCTAATTCAGCCCCACTTAAATTATTAACCTTGGAAAAAGGAACAAACCTATCAATAAACTTGTACCTCATATGCAACAGGGAATGTTAATTAGGCGTATTTATTCTCATACTTATACTTGTTTTAACCTCAAGAAAGACCATGAGGCTATGTCTAATTTCAATAGCCAAAGTCAATAACGGAAACCAGACTGGTCATAAGGACCTGAAAAAGAACAAAGGAAGAGGGGATCATGGAAAGGACCTACCCCACCCATCCTCACTAAAAAGAGAACAATCCAACTCATCACAGGAAAGGTGAGCATCTGAACTGAATTCGATACAATATAGCTGACATCTGAAAACTCCGCCATGAAATACCGACAGGAAACAACAGAGGGATAGGAGCAGGATGCTCCAGACTAGGAACTAATGAGCTTTTGTCAGCTGAAAAAAAGAAATCCAACAGAGGTAGCCTGGCTTGTAGCTCCCCAAGATGCTTCCTGGAGGAAGGCAGCTGACTTTTTATCAGATGTGTCACTCGGTGAAATAATTGCTGGCAATAATGGTGGGATAGCAGCCTACTCAGAGCACAATTTATCTGTGTCTGTTCTATCTTTCAACTTCAAAGCTCCCACTGCCTCACAGATCACATCCAAATGACACTCTTGTCGTTAATGACAGTGGTCTAATGCAACACAGAGAAGTCAAATGATTTCTAGGGCGAGGGGGAAAAACACTCTCATAGAGAAACAAGGCATGTGCAGGGGCCTGACACCAACGTTTTGATGCATGGGTGGGAGAAAGGAAGATAGGGCTGACTTGCAGATTTATTCATATTTAGGCAAAGCTGACATTTGAGGAAATTGAATAAATCCAATAAGAGATTAGGAGAGTAACCATCTCTGGCTTTGCCAGATGAGAGACACCATACAGAATGCCAACTTGGTTATTTGTATGTGAGTATTTTCTTTCAGGTGGGAGGAATAATGCAAGTATCACTGGAGAAAAGATTTCAAGCTGGAAAAGAGATTAACTAGTCCAACCTTCTTATTTTATGTATGGGGAAATGCGCCCAGAGAGGGCAGCTAGTAGGCATTTGAGACAGAATTTGAACCCATGTCACTTTGACTTTAAGACTAGTGGTCTAACCTACCCTACTGCCTTTTGAGGAGCATCATCATTTGCTACTAGAAATAGACATTTGTCCCATCTTAGAGGTAGAAATCTTGGGTCCAAAGAGAAAGAGACTTGATTTCCACACTCACCAACAAAGAAGTTTCTACCAGAAACCATGTCTGTGTGATATTCCATAATAAAGAGAAATAATATGCTCATCTTCAAGAGACCACCTTGGCCATCACCATGCAGTGAAATTTTCCTCTACACATGGATCTGGCCTGAGGAATTCATAGAACATAGGGAAGGTAAGGGTCTCCATTCCTTGGAAGTTGCTGAGGGGGTCAGCCATGTGTAAATCACCCCAAGCTCGTGGCACTGAACCACCCAGAACCCCAGTCAACATTCTGTTGCCAGAAACAGAAAATCCACCTGTTTCTCTGAGTCTAAATGAAAAAAGGAATGAGTGTACTTGGGATAGTGTAGCCTGGCTGGAAGGGTAGAGGGTTGACAAGCCTCTCCTCTAGGCTCCTCTTCAAAGGCACTGACCACCTGGCATGCAGGCCTTCTTCGGTCTCATAGAGTGTCATTCTAGTAGCCAAATGTCTCTGAAAGTGACCACTGACCCAAGTGGTTGTTCAGAATGAGCCTTAGTGCTCAACCTTCGGAATGCCCATCAAGCAAACATACACAGTGAGGTTTTGAGGAGAGCTTACCCTCTAGGGCTATTGGCAAAGATTTCCTGCAGAAGTAAGTATCCATCATTGGCAAAGATTCTTTGACCAGATGGGGTTCACGAGGAGGTTATCCCATAACTCTCAGCCTCTCTTTGCCAAAAGAAGAACATATTTTCTAAGTTGGGGGAAGCTTATTCCCAAGTTCTTTTCTCTAAGGAACTCAAAACATGCCTCTGTCTCTTTCCAAGATACCTTAGTCTAAAGACAAATGTGTCCTAGAGTCCAAAAGCCAAGAAAAAACTGAAAGTATATCACTGAGGCCATATTAGCCTTGATTTAAAGTCTTTTGACATATGATGATGGGGTTCTGCCATCACTTCACACCTGCCATAGTGTCAATCAGATGAAAAGAAAAAAAAACAATTTTGATGTCAATCAACCAATCCTCTGGGATGTTTTAACCTGTTAAGATGTATTAGCCTTTACCTACTGTGACTTGCCAGCTCTGAATTTAAAGGGCACATGCCAGAAATAATTAAAGGCTAATCTTTATTGTATTCACATATAAAGAAAGGCATTTGGCCCAGCCACATTCATATTGTCGGGTTAAGAAGGATGGAGAGCTGTTTTCTTGGAGTGCCACTGTTCCCATTTCTATTAATCATATGTATTGGTTGGAGGGTGAGATCCATTTGCTCTCCCCCCTACAAATATTTAGGGCAACCACGATTACTATTATACCTGTATGAATGCCCTGCCACAAGTGTTAACAGTACCAGTATAGCATGCTGACTAATTTGCAACGTCCTCAGTGCCAGTTGGCAAAGGAGATGGGTTTTTCGGGAAACAAAGGACCCAAAATGCCATTGTGGGAAAGAAGCAATATACAGAACATAGGCTCTGCCCTTACACATTTTTAGTGGTTACAAGAAATGTCTCTCCCTCTTTGAGTTACAGCTTACTCAAGCACTCCACTGAATCACCTTATCTTTCTCGGTAACTACTCTGTTGTGCCTTACTCAGGGGCATTCATCTGAATGACACCGACCTCAAAATCTGAATTCTGGGCCTAAATCTTGAGCCGTGTGGCATTTTTCTTTATGTTCCAGATTTCAGAAAGACCACTGGAAAGGGAAGGATCGCTGCTGAGCACACTTGTTCACAACTCATCTCGACCAACGCAACATCCTGTCCTTAGAATGACCTTAAAGTGAGCATGCTAAAGGGAATAGCTCCCACAATGAGAATTGCCATGGAGTAAATAAAACAACAGAGAGGCAGGCAGGGGCCATATAGTCCAGACAGAAGTAGAATAAAACAAATTCATTATACTGTAAATTGCTTGCTCTATATTGCACTCTATTACCTGGAGCATGGAAGGATTGTTGGGATGCTGGAAGCTCCACCGTTGTCAGACCTGCACAGATCACTCTGGGATGGGCAGGGTATCAAAGAGTCAGTTTTAATTTCTCCATGTTCCTGGAGGAGAGAGAAAGAATGAGAGAGGGAACTGCCATGTCTAGGAAATCCCAAATTCCATGTTAGTCCATTCAAACACCTGCCTTGATCCAAACTAGGTTAATTCACCCAGGTGTTAATTCAGTTTTTCTTCTCTTTTCTCTCCACATGATAACTCAAATGTGTTCTTTGTAAGTTATTTTCATGAGGACACCCCCACTCCCTTATCCTTATTCTCTCATTTCTGAACTCCTAGAGTACATTTCTACACTTGTGCTCAGCACTCAAATGATCTGTAATTATTTCATATATGTTCATTTTATCTCTCAAGCAGTCTGTAAACTGCCTGAGGACAGATACCCCCCTTATACTTCTTTTAAGATCTTAATGTCACTATTTTTTTATAAAGCACTTTCAGTCGTTGAAGAATTTTCACAGATTCTCCCTATCTCATTTGAACTTCATAACAACTTTATAACATAGGCAGGACTTTCTAATTTGAACACTGTCAAGGTAAGGAGCCTTTAAGCCTTGAACTCACCTTCTCTGTAAAACAAAAATGCTAGACTATCCTGGTTTTGCGGGGGTTGGCCATCATCATTATCATTATTATTAGCTGCTCCAGTAGAACCCTCTACCACACTGTCTTCCTCTCATCATACCACCTCTTTTTTTTATGCACTCCAGCAACTCAATGGTTGAGAACAATTAGTTCTCTACCATAGTAGGTTCTCAAAAAATGTTTTTGATTGCTAATCAGTCCCTGAGTAATGGAGAAATGTTTATAGCTATAAGGCGGTAAATATAAACACTATGGCAAATCATTGATGACTCAGTTTCCCACTTCTTTTGTATTTGATATTCTTACTTTTCAATGAAGAAAATTCAGTTTCCCTCTTTCCCATTTATACCACCGAAAAGAAAAATATTTTGTGAAAATATGTATGTGTATATATACATATATTTATATACATATTTATATATGTGTGTGTTCGTCCTTTGTTGCCAAAGAAGACCATGCCATCAGAGAAATAATGACATGACTTGTGCTTGACTTTTTTCTGAGTGAGGGAGGGCTGTGCAGGTCACCAACCTCAGTTCTCCTACAGAGCCATCTGAATCCAGTGACCAGATATTCAATAGGATGACTGGAGATGACCCAGGATGAGGCAATTGGGGTTAATATGTATAATCAAGCAAAACTAATTCCCATACTGTCATTGCTGAGTCATTTTCAGTTGTGTCCAACTCTTTGTGACCCCCATTTGGAGTTTTCTTGGCAAAGATACTATGGGGTTTGTCATTTCCTTCTCCAGCTCTTCTATAGATGAGCAAACTGAAGCAAGCAGGATTAAGTGACTTGCCCAGGGTCACACAACTAGTAAGTATCTGAGGCTGTTTTGAACCCAGGAAGATGAGTCTTCCTGATCCAGGTCCAGCACTCTATTTGCTATGTGACCTAACTGCCCCCAATTCCCATAATGGGCATGTCCAAAAATATGTCTTGATCTGTACTCTCAGTTCATCACTTCTCTAGTGGGAGGTTGATAGCATGTTTCATGCTGAATCCTCTGGAATCATCAGTCACTATATTGATCAGAGTTGTGGGTCTCAGTTTCCTTATCTATAAATTAAGGAATTTTGGAATAAATTATTGAATTAGGCAAATATTATTTATTGAATCCCCTAATGTGTGCAGGAACCTGCCTTAAGTTCTGACATTATAAAGATGGACAAACAACATGGTTCTTGATTTTAGGAAGCTTGAAATTTATCTTTTTATAGTAATGTAAATAGAAGAGCAAGTCACGCAGTTTAATTTGTGAAAAGAGCAAAAGATACAGAAGAATTATTTGAAGAAAATATGACAAGAGATTATCTGGCGCAAAGAAGAAAGACTTCATGGAGGAAAGGGTTTCTGTGTTGAATAGACACTAAAATAATGGGCAGCGAGGTCGTACAGAGCATAGAGTAGTAGATACTACTAGAACCCAAATTAGTAGATATTAGTAGAACCCAAGGATAGACTTGGATTCAAGAAGACCTGAGTTCAAATTAGCTGTGTGATTCCAGGCAAATTTTCTTCCTTCTAGTTTTGATTTTCCTATTTAAAATGAGGATAATAAAATAACTCTTACCTCACAAAGTTGTTATGTGGCTCAAATGAGATAACATATGAATAGTGGTTTGCAAGCCTTAGAGCACTATGTAAATGCTATATTATCATTACTCTTATTAAGAGACAGGTGAAGATCTGCTGTAGGTCTGAAATTCTTTGCTATCTGGCACTTCTGCCCTCCCCACCTCACTGGGACTAAAATGAGATAGAAGATAGTGCTTTGAAAAGTTCCAATGTCCCAGCTGTCTGAGAGATTATTCTGTGATATTCATTAATCAGGTCTTCTTGAGTCTCAGTAGGATACTCCATACAGAACCCCAACACCACAGCTCATGCAGAGGAGACAGCTGCAAACCCTCCTGCGCAATGGATAACTAGTGATTCTTGACTCTGCCAGTTAGAAAAAGATAAAGAAGCCTCCATGGTGACAAATGGAAAGGGGTGGAAGCTGCACTGAAGAGTAGACTGACCAGAAGAGAACCAAGCCTCCTGGGACCCTTTATCACCTGTTGGACACAAGATTTATTTGGGCTATGTTACCTTACCACCAAAAGCTACAAGGAGAAGACAATGAATTTGATGAAACAGGCAATATAATAGACTTCAGGGTGCAAAAAGTGGACAGTGAAAGCACACACTTAGCACAGTAAGGTATATAGAGACAAGGGCTTTCAGCAATTTGGGACAGGTTGGTTTGGAAACTGAGTACACACAGCCCAATCTAGGCAGTCCAGAAAGAGCTAGATCATTGAATGGTGATTTCCATGGCAATCTCAGCAGACCTTAGAAATGGGAGTTCCTTGGATAAATCACTTAAGTTCTCTGCAATATAGCTTCCTCAAATGTGGAAAAAGGAACAATAAGGCACTGTGGTGTAGTGGATAGTTAGCCTCAGCATCAAGAAAAACTTGGAAAGAAAAGAAAAAGTATGTATCTTCTGACATACACTGGTTATGTGACCCTTGGCCAGTCATCTAACTTCTCAGAGCCGTCAGGGAACTCTCTAAGGCTAGGGATTTTTAACTTAAGAGTTTTAAAATATTTTAATAACTATGTTTCAATATAATCAGTTTTCTTTGATATCCTATGTGTTTTATTTTATATAATCAATTATTATCTGAAGGGGTCCATACGTTTTGCCAGATAATGCCAAAGGGGTCTGTGACACCAAAAAGGTGAAGAATTTATTGTAGAAGCTATATATACTGTTTGGGTAGGTTATAAGCTCTTTGAAGACAGAGACTTGTGTTTCTATCCCCAGTAACTACCTTATAGTAGTTACTTAATAAAATGCTCGTTGATTCATTGATTGAATCTAAATGAGTGAAAGCAGCAGTAGGTCCTCATAGTTCCTGGACAATTTTTCTATCTCCCTGACTATTTCCTGTGTCTTTGGGACAGGGGACATGCCCTGCTCTCTCCTTTCATCAGATAATATTGTACATTACCTTGTTTGGTGAGACCTTATAAACTGGGGGTCTGCTTGGCTGGAGAAGGGAAGGGAGGGTTATGGAGAAGAGTTCAGTGACAGAGGTCAACCCCAGTCATAAATTTTATGAAAGGTTTTCTGGGAAACCACATTAAGAAGGCCCAGCAGTCCATACATCAGCATGGCGGGGCTGCAGTTCCCCGGCCTCCATAGCTGAATGATTTGTAACGTACTTGCGTTTTCATGGCTATCATTTCGAGCTGTGTCACTTGTTTGTGTGGCAGATACTTGAGCTGCTTCAAAATCACCTGGCTGTCCTGCTATTAAATTCCTCTTCCCCTCCCCTTTCCCCCAAACATGCTCCCATCCTCCAGTGTACTCTGGGAAATGTATGTGTGCAGTGGGTTTGGGGAATGGAGAATGACTAGAGAGGTGCTCTTGGACATTGCTTATGCCTACATTTGCTTTTCTGCTGCCTGGGCAGATCTGAGGCAGAGCCAGTCTCATTGGCTCAGGAGGGGGAATCATCCCCAGGATCATGTCTATACTATACTGTCTCTGCCATATTCCTGTGAATATTCCAAATTCTAGGATGAAAAGATGAGGAAAACCTCAATAGCTATTGCTTCATATCTCCTGCCCCAGAGAACACATAGGAAAAAAGACTCAGAAAAAGGTCACTTTCCACATATTAGCATGACATTTAAAAAAACAACATACTTCAACATGGGAGGCATCACGGTACAATGGTAAGAGCATTGACCGTGAAGTCAGAGGACTTGGATTCAAACTCCCCCTTACCACTTACTATCTCTCTGGTCTTGGGCAAATTATTCAATGTGTCTTATCCTCACCTCTTTCTCACCTGTCAAATGAAGGAATAGGCAGCCTGTAAGATCCTTTCTGCCTAGACCTATGACCTACTCTGCCTTTGGGTCCTCAAAAATATTTTATGACCACTATGATTCCCATTTCACAGAGCAGAAACAGTCTGAGAGGTCAAATAAATGGTCCAAGGCAACAACTTGGGGACAAAATTGACAAAATCCAAATTTTCTTCCTCTTCATTCAGAGCTTTTGCCACTATTAATTAACCCTATCCCTCAGAGGAGGCATCTCAAAACAGTATGGAATAATTTTAAATGTTTTAGTAGAAGTCAAAAAGACAATTCAAATTCTCTCTCTGACAGATTCTTCCTAGAGTTTCATGAATATAGACAAATTACTTAATATTTTTGAGCCTCAGCCTCCTGATCTGTAAAATGAGGGTGATAATACCTACTTAATCTTATAAGGATTTTGTGAGGATAAACTGAAAGAATGTAGGTATAGAGATTTGTAAACCTTAAACTGCTAGGTTAATTTCCCACTGTTATTAAGTTCAGACTTAATGATCTAGGGTAGGGGTTCTTAAGCCATGTTTTTCCTTCCCATCACAGACCACTTTGGCAGTATAGTGAAGCCTATGGGTCCCTTTTCAGAATAACGTTTATGAAGGCATAAAATAATATAAATGGGATAATAAACGAAGTAAATTAAACTTAAATAGTTATCAAAAAATATTTTTAAAAGTTTGTGAACCCCAAGAGAGGAACACTTGATCTATGGACTGACCAGTCAGTCCACAAGGATTTAATGAATCCCAGATATTTGTGGACTGGGTCCTACCTCCAAGAATAGAAATTGTCTGCAAAAAAATAAAAATAAAAAAAAAACTTCCTTCAAATGAATGATAATGATGTTCTTGCTTTGAATTTTAAGGAAAAATATGAACAAGAATCTTATAGCTACAAGGGAGCTTATGGATCACTCCATCTGATGCATTTATTTTACAGATGAGTAAATTGAGACCTAGAGAAGGAAAATGAGTTGCCTTGGGTCAAACAGCTAGTGGATGGTGTCCTCACCTCCAAGTCTAGTGTTGTTTACTCTTAGTCCGTATAAAGAAATTCTCTGTTGGCTTGTATTAATTTAAGCCAGAAACAAAAAATACCTGTTTCCAAAACATAAATGATATGGTTTAGACTAGAAAGCACTTTCCTCAGAACATTTCTGTTATGGGTGCTAAATCTGGAATCTGAGGACCTAGATTTAAATCCTAATTCTTAATTAAATCTGTATGACCTTTTGCAAATCATTGCCTTCATTTCTCCAAATGAAAAACTGGAAGGGAGGGTAAAAAAATTACAGAACATTATTGAAATGGAATATGATTACACCATAAGAAATGATGACTGTGAAGAATTCAGAAAAGCAGGGGAAGAATTATATGAATTGATGCAGAATAAGGAAAAGAATTTGCATGATGACTATAGCAAATAGAAATAAAAAAAACCAAACAAACAAACTAAAACTCCAAACTAAAAGGATAATAACAAGAAGTTAGGCCCCGGAGGAATGTTGAGAAAATATACTTCCTGTACTTCTTTAAAGAGAAGAGGGCCTATGGCTATGGAATATTGTGGTTTGTCCTTCTTTCTCAAAGAGGACCATGACATCAGGAAGGTGATACGATGCCTTGAAAGTAGGTTGGATTTACGTGAGGGGGGCTTTGCAAAGTCACCAGCCTCACTTCCTCCTCCAGTCATCTGGGCCCAGAAGCAAGACTATAGATAAAAATGAGCAAGATATAGATAAAAATGGAGATGGCTCCAAATGCAGAAGGAGACATTGGCCTTTATAAGGTAAGGTCTTTCCCAGGTCTCAGTTTGACCAAGGCAACACCCATTCAGTGATTAAGGGTAGGTAAGAAATGAGATGAAGAATGATCTATTCTACCTAGTCAAAAAAAACAACAACAACAAACCAATCTGACAGGGAAGACCTTCAGGGTTTCTCATGTAATATTATATACAGAGTCAGATGGGGGTGACTTATGGTTACTTTTTAAATTTTTTTTCTTTTTAAGAATTTTTTGCAAAAGAAATCCTTTGTTACATGGAATGGTTTGTGAATAAAGGAGGGGAAAGGTAACATTTTGAAATGAAAGTGACAAGAGAAACATATATGAGCATATATGTATATATACACACACAAACACACACATATGTATATTTAAATGGGGAAATTTAATTGGATAACCTAGTTCTAGCTTTTATGTCTCCAGGATCCTAAATGGGTAGCACAAGAAATATTTCCTCCATTTTACAGATGAGGAAATTAATGCCTAAGAGTTTAAGAGACTGACTCTTGAGTATGTGTCAGAAGCAAATGACAAAGGCAAATCTTAAAACTCCAAGGATGGTGTTCATTTCTGTATAACTCATGGTCTGTCATAAGATTGCCACTTCTTGGACCACATGGGAGGCTCTTCTAGAACTTCCATGAAGAACCAATAATGAACAAAATTAGCTCTTGTACTTAGGGAGTTACATCTGAGAATATCCAAGGACCCACTTTCAAGGGGCTTCCAGACTACTAATCCTTGGACAACATTAGCGGAACTACATTTGCCTGACATCTAAGCACTGCATTGTACACAGTGCATTAATTGTGGATCTGAAAGCCATATAAAGATCTATACAGTCTTCCCCACTGTATCCTTGCAGGTACATCTTCTGAACAGGACAATAAAGAACCTCTTCTCAAGGATTGTTGTTATTCTTAAAAGTGATTTGCAAGAAACAGTTCAAACCTGGCCAATTTATTCATTGGCATTTTGGAACTGAGTCACAAACAACTGCGGGGTGGGAGAGGAGGGATCCCATCCAAGTCCATAGGCATCAACTACATCTGTCTCCTATATTTGGCACTCAATATGGCTTCATATCAACGTTGGACTGATAGCTTACCATGGAAACTCCACAACCTATGTTAGAAGAAAGAAAATAAACATCAACTCTGGATAGCTCCAAAAAGATTTTTTAAAGATCCTTTTCATACTGCTGAGTACAAAAAAATGTCCTCATAATCCCCAAGAACTTTTCAATTGTATTCTGGGTTCCCTGGTGGCACTGAGGAAAATCTGAACTTGTCTTTTTAATGCCTTCCCATTCAGTCTTTGAGATGGTTCTATTAATAAGGAAATCTATGTGTATGGTAAGAAATCTCCTTCAGTGCAAGGTTATATATTGCCAAGATCAACTGAACACAAATTCTCAATAATAGTTGTAATACTAACAATTACTTGTATAGAGACTTAAGGTTTGCAAAGCATTTTACAAGTCTTCTCTCATTTGAGACTCACAATACTTCTGGGAGGTGGATGCTAATATTATCCCCATTTTATAGATAAGGAAACTGAGACACAGGTTGTCCAGCATCACACAGTAAGTAAGAGTCTGAGGTAGGATTCAAGTTCTGGTCTTCCTGTCTTCACATCCCATCCTCTATCTATTGTAGTAGTACTGTACTACTTGCCTGGAGTTAGAAATTCAAGACTTCAAAGAGGGTCTCTACTTCACTGAATGCCCACTTTTCTGCCTTGCCAGCATGCCTTCCCTTTTCAGTCCTTCTCACACACCCAACTACCCTATGATTTGTACAGTTATATTTGTACAGTTTTCAGCATATCACCACACTGTAATCAATAGCTGTACTGCCCATACGAAGTTATATCTTACAGCATGTCAATATTAGCCTTTCTAGTGAGCATCTTTCATGATTTATCCATCAATAGCACTATTGAATATGTTTTATATGCAGCATGCACTTATATCACCAGGCAGGAAAAATGACATTTCAGAACCAGCCAGCTTTAGCCAGGACAATCTTCCTTCTGGAATCAGAAAGGATTCTTCCTGGACAACACTTGCACAGAAATGTGTACACCCTTTGGTTGTTTAACCCAAACATGTTGGACTCCTTTGCATAACACAGATTGTTTTATATTTCTAATATATCCTAAGAACTCCCAATTCAGTGCTAGGCATAGAGTATGTATTGATTGAATTTGAACTGATTGGCTAGCTTTTGTTTCACAGGATCTTTAATCTTCACCTATAGATCACATATTCTATTACTTATTTCTAAGCACAATTATTTTCACTTAATCTTGCAAATGGTCCACCTGTGCAAGATGTCAGCTAGTTTTATGGTTTCTGATTTCATTAATTTTTGCCAGTGAAGGAAGGATCTGATTAAAAAATCAGTGAACAGACTTTTTATTGTTGTTCCTGTTATTTTTTTCTTTTGAAAGATTTCCTAAAATCATCTCAGAGTACAAACCATGTATCTTTGCCATGATTCGCAATCATAACCAAACAGCATTGAAGAGGTTCATGTTGGGCATGAGTAAGCTGAAATAATGAAGGAGGTATTCATATTGAAGAGATTGCAGATTAATTGGAATATTTAAGCAATAATTACAATAATAACTGTCATTTGTATCAGGACAGATAGGTAGTACAGTGGAGAGAGTGCCAGATCTCAGGAGGACATGAATTCAAATTCAGCCTCAGACACTTACTAGTTGTTGTGACCTTGTTTGCCTCAGTTTTCTCATATATAAAATGAGCTGAAGAAGGAAATGACAAACCACTCTAGTGTCTTTGCCAAGAAAATCCTAAATGGGCTGAGAAAGAGATGGACATGACTGAAAATGGTTAAAACAGTAGGACAGAAGCAATTATATGATGCCTTCAGGTTTACAAAATGATTTCCACGTGATTGTTTGTGAAGTAGGTGATATTATTAACCCCATTTTATAAATCAGGAAACTAAGGCTGAGTTTAAATAACTCGCTCAGGATTAATCAATTAACACACAATTATTAAGTACCCACTATGTGCCAGGCACTGTCCAAAAGCACTGGGGCTACAAAAAGAGCAAAAGACAGTCCCTACCCTCAGGGAGCTTATAGCCTAATGGGGGAGACATACATATGGATACATATATGTATATCCATGTATATATACATATATACATAGATCTCTCTCAAATATGTATACACACATTAATACGTGTGTTTCTATATCTATACCTAATGTTTGTATTTTAATTAACTAGGTCTGATTCTGAGGAAAGAGGATGTTCTCCTTTGATTCCTTTGCCCATCCCTTCCATGTCAAGCAAGAGTGAGATGAGATGATTTAGTGGAAAGAACACTGAATTTAGAGTCAGAGGACATTAGTTAAAATCCTAATTCTTCTACTCACTGCCTTATTGCCTTGGGGAAATCGTTTATCCTCTCTGGTTTCAGTTTCCTTATTTGCTAAATGTAGCAAGTGGGATAGATGACCTTTCAGGCTCTTCTAGTTCTAACCTAGCATCTTGGTTTTACAGATATGGAAACTGAGGTTCACAGAACTGAAGAGACCCCATATAAGGTCATACAGGTTTGGTAACTATGGAGTAGAAGTACTACCAGAGCTAGGATTCAAAACCAACTCACTGACAGAAAGTGCCTTTGGGAAGTATAGAATCAGACAAAGGAAGTGCATGCTGTTAGAAGCATAACTACTTTTAGTGGAATGTGGATGGGGCTCCTCTTTTCAACTCCAGGGCTCCCTGTGTGCACAGCCAGTATTGTGTCTTCCTTGGACACTGCTGGAGCCACACGGACCAGCTCGGATTCCCAGCCTTCTTGTTCTCAATATGCCTTATCAGTTGCAAAAAGCTCCTGCCAAGAAAGCATTTCCAGATGATGGACAGCCCTGGTTACAAGGTCTAGGATCCCAGCTTATCTTGCATTAGTTAAATTGTAAATTGATGTCTTCCTGAAGGTATTTTTGAAGGCTGCTTAGGGACCTTGCTTCAGCTTAGGAAATGCCCTTGTTTTATCATAAGCATCTTTGAAAGATATCTTCTGGGTGGATTATTGGCTGGGAATGAAGGCATAGGTAGTTAATCTCCTCCATTTACAGGGATTCTTGTTACTTTCCATCAAGACATGGCACTTCTCAATCTTTTCCTCAGACTCTTATTTTCTATCATATTTGGGTCTTGTGGCATATATATCTATATCTATATATCTCTCTCTTTATATATCTTTTTCCCCTTCCCTTCCTTTCTTCTTTCATTCTTTGTTTTCCTTTCTCCTTCCTTCCCTATCTCTCTTCCCCTTTCACCTTCCTTCCTTTCTTCCTTCCTTCCTTCCTTCCTTCCTTCCTTCCTTCCTTCCTTCCTTCCTTCCTTCCTTCCTTCCTTCCTTTCCCAGCTCATGAGTAATCTTTGTACTTACAAACTAGGCAAGATAGACTGACCCAGTATTTAAAAAAAGAAAATGAAATTCAATGATTTACTCTACTAATGATGTTCTGAATTATTACCATTTGAATATTCCCTCACTCACTGAGTTCACTGAGCATGATGGGGTGCATAGTCCTGTCTTAAATGCCTGAGACAGGGTTAGTGATTTAACTAGGGATGTAACATGCATTCATCTGCTTATACCCACATGTCAATAGCAGAGTCATGTCCAAATCATATACAATTCTCTCCAAGAGGATGGAAGATGACATGGCCACATTGCCCATCCCACCAAAAGGACAAGGACTAATCGTGGCACCATCATCAAAGCTGGGGAGATTTTGCTGGAGAGCCCATCATTCTTTGGCACATTATAGTTTTCTGGGTCTAGAACCACTTGCTAGCTCTTGTAAAACCAATGCACTCCTTCCTGGGGCCCTGGAAGACTGGGGAATGAACTCGTCAGCAAAGCAAACTGAGGGTGGCTTCATGTTTTACAAGGTACTTCAGAGTTCCATCAAAAAAGCCAAACAAGAAAGTTCACTGGTTCTTAGGAGGCCTTTGGGTAATCAGTTAATCAATGAATTAATAACAATAGGCAATGCTTTCATAGAGTATTAAGATTTCCAGGGCTCTTTGCAAAATCCCATTTTGAGTCTCATAGCATCCTTTTGAATGTGCTAACAAAAACAATTATTGCCATATTTTAAGAATCTCATTTTAACAATAATTTAATTATAATAAAAATAGTAGCTGTAATAGTGTTTGTCATATGAACAAGAGGGCCTTACGATCTATGACATCCATGCTAAAGCATGCACTCAGAGGGACTGGTGCCCCTTCTGCTGCTCCCATCTCCCATCACCTCATGGTTAACACCCACATCCCTCCCACCCCTCAAGATGCTGGAAAGGAAGTGATTGCAAGCTTAGCTCTCCCCATTTGAAAAGCTGCCCACGCCTGCTTTAGGGGCAATTAAGGTCAGTTTAAAGAGGAGGTACAGGAGTTTCCTGGTGTATATAGATACAATATACCCCTGTGACCATCAAACAGACTCTAACCCTCCTAGCTCTAAATCTGTGGTCTTGTGACCTTATGTCTGGTTGACATGGAAACCAAGCCGAGATGTTCTGAAACTCTGATCGAAGAACTGTGACCTCCTTTGGAAGCATACTTTTTCATACCTATTGGATCTGCCTCTTTTCCCTCTTGTCCTTTTCATTCGAACACTAAAGGAGAATTGAGTCTCTTCCTCAGAGTAGGGGTTTCTTTCAAAGCAGAATGCTAGCAATCATGGTGCCTTGATGTGGAGAACAAAATTGGATCTTAAACAAAAAGTGCTTGGGGGCAGAAGGTTGTGGGGTATGGGGATGGTGGAGGCAGAAGAAGGCTGGCAAAATCTCACCTGGTGGGGGTATCTTTTGGTAACTCACTATTTGGTCAGCTAGGCAGCACCACAGTGCACAGACCACAGGATCAGCAGTAGAAAAACCTGAGTTCAAACCTGATCTCATAGGCTTACTAGCTGTGTGACCCTGGGCACATCACTTAATCTGCATCTGCCTCAAATGAGCAGGTGAGTTAGGGGGTTGTCTACCCTACCACATGAAGATTTTCCCCAGCAGAATGGGCAGATGAGAACAATTTATTCCAATGGCCATGAAGGCTCTGTGGTCAGACATTGAAGACCCCTGAGTCGTTCACTGGACCCAGGACCATAGCCAGTCATCATGACTTTTGTCTTGACACTGGACTTCTATGACTCCGGAAGTGAAATTGAGGCTGATGACTTTATGTAACTCTGCCTCACTTAAATCCAATTCACACAGGAGTCAAGACATCACTTCATGATGACATTGGTCCTCTTCAAAAAAGGAAAGACAAAGAACAGCAAAGGAGATGCTCTCATACCTTTCCAGGATTTACTTGTTTCAATTCCATTCCACCAGAAAGATGTTCTAAGAAGGGACAGTCACAGTAGGTGTTGGGAAAGTAAGTAGGGGGAGATGGGCAGTGGAGTCAGGAGTGGGCTACAAATCAGGTGGGCACAATTAGCTTCCACCAAGAGACAATTCAGGAGCCCAGTTTCGAGCCAAGCAGCAGGGGCACTGACAAGTAAACAACTGCAAGCAGCAGTTAGATCTGAAATTCTCATCCCTGGGCAAAAAGGCCTTAGGAGTCTTGAGAAGGAAAAGTAACAAGATTCTCTCCAGGGTCCTAACCTGCCCAAAACCCCTCTAGTCCTTGAGCAGCCTGGATTAATGGAGCTCCAAGCCCCTTCTCAGGCTATCCAACTGCCAATAAATGCAGAGGGCTCTGTGATGTTTGAATTATGAGAAACTTGGAGGCAGAATGACGGAAATCTGAGGGAGTTTCTTCTCTCTAACCACATTCTCAAGCTCACACTCTTGAGTTAAAGCAGAGAGAGTCAGGATTGATGACAAACACTCTTAAACTATCTTACTGACAATTTATGGAGATAAAGAGATTGCCAGGAAAGATCTCCGTGAAGGTTGGGGGGCAAGGTGGGGGAGATTGCTTTCAGAAGTACAGTCTGAGTTAATAACTGTAAGGGAGTTCTGGCCTCTAATGGTGGCTCCTTAGAGGGTTTTGCATTGTGAATGACTGAAATGATTTAGAACCAAGTGCTGACAGCAAAGAAAAGTCCTTCTGGGGGAGCAAGCACTTCACCCTCATCCCCTCGCCTTTTTAAAATTTGCCAGCCATGCAGGTCCCCATAAGAGGAAGTTAATAGTGAAGCAGAAAACATTGTAGTGTGAAGAAACAGAACGTGTTCATTCAAATTCCAAAATGGGAAAGGTAAGTCCAGTTCTCTCTCCTTCCCTCCCTCCTTCCTTCCTCCTTCCCTCTCTCTTTTCTTCCCTTCCTCCCTCCTTGTCTTCCTCCCTATGTCCCTCCCTCTGTCCCTCCCTCCTTCCCTCCTTTCCTTTCTTCCTTCCTTCCTTCCTTCCTTCCTCCCTCTCTCCTTTCCCCCTTTCCCACCAGTTCTATTGATGTTTCTTGTTTTATACTAGTTACTTTCTCCATCTTTCCACAATGGAGTAAGCCTTCCCTCATAACAAAGTAAAACAATTAAGAAAAATCCAACAGGATATGCAACATACTATACCTATAGCCCTCCACATTCCTCCCCTCCAAAATAATCCATCTTTACTTTCAAAAACAAGCTCAGCCTGTAAAGAACTCCACTCTGAGTGCCAAAAAAAGGTATCGGGGTGTATGAAGTGTTCAGGGAGGACTAATAACTCTGGTGTGGGGGTTTGCTGAGCTCTTTTCAGGGCTGCTCATCCACCTTTGGTGCCCTCCTGATGCATTCACCTGTCTTGTGGCCCAAGTAGCTGTAGCATGGGCAGTGGCCACACCCTGGTAAAACCTTTCCTGCAGGGAGGCTAAAGCAGATTGAAGGCAACCAGGAGGCCTCAAACTCATCTGCAAATTAGGGGGATGTCTACCCCAAAGAAGTAAAGATTTCCCCTAGAGGAATGGGAGGAAGAGAGCAATTTGTTCCAACAGTTATGAAGGCAGCTGAAGTGGGGGTTGTGGATTGCTTGTGGCTTGGTCAGACTCTAAACATGCCTGGGTCATCCACTGCATTCTAGGCCTTTGCTGGTCATCCTGACTTTTGTCATGACACTAGACTTCAATGACTCTGAAAGAGCGAGTAAGGCCAACGACTCTATGGAACTCTGGCTCACTTAGATACAATTCACTCATGATGTCACTGGTTTCTTTAAAAGGAGGTATAAGCAACAAAATAAAGAATTCATTGCTCTTGGCCACCCCCTTCCCCTTATGGGATCACTGACAAGCTTCTATGATAATATTAATCTTATCCAGTTGCTTTAATACTAAGTAGGATGATTTAGGAAGAGAACAGGGTGCTTCTTGAGCTTCTGAACAAGTATTGAGTATTTCATCCTCAACAGATTTCAATGGGATAAAAAAATAGTTATAACTTCAGAATCAAGGAAATCACAGAATGGCAGAATGTTTGAATTGAAAGTTGTGTAACTCTAGGCAAACTTCCTAACTTTTTCTGCCTCTATTTCCTAAGTTGTAAAATAGGGATAGATCCTGACAGACTGGCTGTGAAGAGCAAATGAGATAACATTTGTGAAGCATCCAACATAGTGCCTGGAACATAGTAGAAGCTTAATAAATGCTTGTTCCTTTCCTCTCAAACCCTAGACTAATCCGTACCAGAACTGAAATCAACTCTAAAATATCTCAGCGTTGGGTTATCATTATTGTTGATATTGAACTTTAAGGTTTGAAAAACACTTTACATAAATTATCACATTTGTTTCAAAATAGGGCTGAGAATTTAGAAACATTGAGTTTTAGCTGGAAGGTATCTTTGAGATCCTCTAGCTTAAGCCCCTCAGAGAGGTTCAACAGGTTACTCAAGATCACTCAGGTAGTCTGTAGCAAACTGGTATTTGATCCAAGGTTTTCCAACTTCATACCCTTTGTTGTTGATGTTGTTGGTGTACCTGCACTGTCCCCCATTCATTCTCTGTTTCCATAGAGTTTGAGCAAAGGGTTGCTTATAAGACTTCTGGTGGTAGGCTTTCTCGTGATGTTTTTTTGTGGAGGGGGCAGAGATAAAGGGAAAGGACGGATCTAATTTATTTTCTCTAGTCTTTTTTTTGATAAAATTTTCATTCTTCCTTAATTTGGTAAACTTGAACTCTGTCCTTAAAAGTGGAGGAAGTGGTGGCTAGATACTGTAGAGTACCACGTAAGTTGATAATGAACACAAGCTTTTCCACACTGATAAGTTTGCCAGCAAAGATCATCAACCTTGGCTCTGCCCTTTCTAGCATTTCCATTGTCTTCTTGAGGTTGACTGAACTTCAAGGCAATTTTTGTGGACTGGTGCTGATAATCAAAGACCTTCCAGCTATAAATCAAAGATCCTAAATCCCTAGTCATTTACTAAGACAATTAAAATAATAAGCAAAAAGCTTTTTGCAAACTTTAGAGTGCTACATAAAGAGAAATGATAGCAGTGATAACAGAAGTTTGGAAAAAAAAAACAACAGAAAAGGGAAGAGTGAACATTTATTTTCAGTCTCAAGAACATACAGTGGGAGGTGTTGTCTGTATGAGAGGAACAAAGCTTACAGCCTGGGATGGAATAGAGGTAAATGGAACTCACTTACCCTAAACCATGGAAAAAGATAGGGCTAGGAGACTCCAGTACTTCTTAAACTGTGGGTCATGATCCCATATCACAATTCACAGTTTAAGAAGCACTGAAGGGGTCTCAAGTGGAAAAAGTTTATAGATAATAGTATGTCTGCATGAGTGGCACTTTGAATGTGAGAAAGTGTGGGGAGAAGTCTGTGGGTAACAACAGAATTGATCATGTGTTGACTAGTCCCAAGGTACATTAGCCTAGAGAACAGTAATTGTGAGAGCCAGAGCTTCAGAAGTTGACCATTCCAGAGCAGCAGAGTAGTTGGCAAATATAAAAAGTTTTCCAGTGAAGTAGCAGATGATTACAAAAAAAAGATAAAGAATAGCAATAGAAGCTAGAGTTTCAGCTTTAAGCCAGCTTTGAGTATGCAGGGTAGCAATGATAACCAAGCAGCAGCAAGTCTACTAGTCTTGGGGAACAAAGGTATCAAAGGAAAACCCAAACCTTGTCCAGGAGCTATGGAAAGGGAAGTCAAGAAACACAAAGACATAGGGGAAGCCACAAGGACTCAGGCATTAGAAATCTTCCTGCTGTGGTACAATGCAGATGACACTGGAATCAAAGCTTTTCTTTCCCTTAACAGAGAAAGTTCTCCAGGGAATAGGAAGGGGGAACAACTCTAGCTCATGATTCTATGATGCATTTGATGTTTTTTTAACTGAAAGACAGATTTGATGATAATTCTATTTAACTATAATTTGTTTTTGCAGCTTTGACCCAATGAAATACTTTTCCAATTTCTTTGTAGTTGTTGACATTTTGTCAGTAATATTAAACACACTTACATTCTACTAAGTGATACATGGGAACTCCAGGATAAGTGATCTATGAGTTTCACATAAATTTTCTTCAATTTACCCAAATTACAGAGAAATAAGGAATATCCTCAAATATTCTTGGGCTCTTCATGGCATAAGTCTCTGAGACAAATTATTTTATACTCTGATGGACAAGTTCTATAGGTTGTCCTCCTAACTGCATGTCACAATCTGGACAGCAGGGATTCTTTATCAACTTGTTTTTCTTGAGTGGATTACTAAGCCAAACTCTTTGGAATGATTATCGATCTTTTCCATAAAGAATGATGCAACCAGGTCTCTGTCATTCACAAAGAATTTGAGCATCTGGAGGACCTCATGATCCATAAGGAACCCTTCTTCAGCTTGGGGATTCTATACTGCATCTCCCTCTCTAACAACAGCAAAAATCTTTGGTGAACATATGTCTCCCTATTTGTGCCTTGCATATTAATGATCAAGGGTCTTAGGACTAGGTTTATATCTCATATTACATCTTTCATGGAATCTTTACTAATGTTAATATATGGATAGGCTAAATGTTGGAAAAGAGCTGTTACAGTAGCATTTGCTTTATTGAATGAAATTTTTTTTCTTTTTTAAATTTATTTATTTAACTTTTAATATCTATTTTCACAAAATTTTGGGTTCCAAATTTTCTCCCTATTTGTCCCCTCCCCCCACCCCCAAACACCAAGCGTTCTGATTGCCCCTATCACCAATCTGCCCTCTCTTCTGTCATCCCTCCCTTCCCTTGTCCCCATCTTCTCTTTTGTCCTGTAGGGCCAGATAACTTTCTATACCCCATAACCTGTATTTCTTATTTCCTAGTGGCAAGAACAGTTGTTCCTAAAACTTTGAATTCCAACTTCTCTTCATACCTCCCTCCCCACCCATTCCCTTTGGGAAGGCAAGCAATTCAATATAAGCCAAATCTGTGTAGTTTTTCTATTGACTTCCATAACAGTCGTGTTGTGTAAGTTTCCCTCCATCCTATCCTGACCCCCCATTGCTTCTGTTCTCTCTTTTGATCTTCAAATTGCTCCCTCTTCCCATTGCCCTCCCCTCCATCATCCTCCCCCACCCTGCTTATCCCCTTCTCCCCCACTTTCCTGTATTGTAAGATAGGTTTTCATACCAAAATGAGTGTGCATTTTATTCCTTCCTTTAGTGGAATGTGATGAGAGTAAACTTCATGTTTTTCTCTCACCTCCCCTCTTTTTCCCTCCACTAAAAAGTCTTTTGCTTGCCTGTTTTATGAGAGATAATTTGCCCCATTCTATTTCTCCCTTTCTCCTCCCAATATATTTCTCTCTCACTGCTTGATTTCATTTTTTTAAGATATGATCCCATCCTATTCAATTCACTTTGTGCACTCTGTCTCTATGTGTGTGTATGTGTGTGTGCATGTGTGCGTGTGTAATCCCACCCAGTACCCAGATACTGAAAAGTTTCAAGAGTTACAAATATTGTCTTTTCATGTAGGAATGTAAACAGTTCAACTTTAGTAAGTCCCTTATGACTTCTCTTTGCTGTTTACCTTTTCATGCTCTTCATTCTTGTGTTTGAAAGTCAAATTTTCTTTTCAGCTCTGGTCTTTTCATCAAGAATGCTTGAAAGTTCTCTATTTCATTGAAAGATCATTTTTCCCTGAAGTATTATACTTAGTTTTGCTGAGTAGGTGATTCTTGGTTTTAGTCCTAGTTCCTTTGACTTCTGGAATATCCTATTCCATGCCCTTTGATCCCTTAATGTAGAAGCTGCTAGATCTTGTGTTATCCTGATTGTATTTCCACAATACTTGAATTGTTTCTTTCTAGCTGCTTACAATATTTTCTCCTTGACCAGGGAACTCTGGAATTTGGCCACAATGTTCCTAGGAGTTTCTCTTTTTCGATCTCTTTCAGGAGGTGATTGGTGGATTCCTTGAATACTTATTTTGCCCTTTGGTTCTAGAATCTCAGGGCAGTTTTCCTTGATAATTTCATGAAAGATGATGTCTAGACTCTGTTTTTGATCATGGCTTTCAGGCAGTCCTATCATTTTTAAACTGTCTCTCCTGGATCTATTTTCCAGGTCAGTTGTTTTTCCAATGAGATATTTCACATTATCTTCCTTTTTTTTCATTCTTTTGGTTTTGTTTTGTGATTTCTTGGTTTCTGATAAAGTCATTAGCCTCCATCTGTTCCATTCTAATTTTGAAAGAACTATTTTCTTCAGTGAGCTTTTGAATCTCCCTTTCCATGTGGCTAATTCTGCTTTTTAAAACATTCTTCTCCTCATTGGCTTTTTGAACCTCTTTTGCCAATTGAGTTAGCCTATTTTTCAAGGTGTTTTTTTCTTCAGCATTTTTTTGGGTCTCCTTTAGCAAGGCGCTGACCTGCTTTTCATGCTTTTCTTGCATCTCTCTCATTTCTCTTCCCAGTTTTTCCTCCACCTCTCTAACTTGATTTTCAAAATCCTTTTTGAGCTCTTTCATGTCCTGATCCCACTGAATATTTATTTTGGATGTTTGGAATACAGAAGCCTTGACATTTATGTCTTTCCCTGATGGTAAGCATTGTTCTTCCTCCTCTGAAAGGATAGGAGGAGATATCTGTTCACCAAGAAAGTAATCCTCTATGGTCTTATTTTTTTTCCCTTTTCTGGGCATTTTCCCAGCTGGTTACTTGACTTCCCTTGAATGAAATTTTAAAAAATAACAAACAGGCATCATCTATTTTTCACTTTGCTAAATCAATTATGAAATGGTAAAGATGTAGCCTACTAGGAAATGTTGCTTATGAAAGCCTGACTCTTCCCTACTAATAAAAAATAATAATGAAAAATATTGTTTATATAGCACTTTGAAGTTTACAAAGTATTTTACATGAGCTTCACAACAATATTGTAAAATAGATACTATTATTATCCCCATTTTACATATTGGGAAAATAAGACTTAGAGAAATTAAGTAATATCATCAAGATGACATTGGTAGTAAATTGCCAAGGCAAAATTCAAATTTAGGTCTTCCTGAGTGCAGGGCTATATTTATTACACCACCTAATTGTTTTATTAAGAATATGTTCTCTCTCAGAATTGTTGAATTCTGAGTACAGATTCAAGCATACTTTTTCCCCACTTTATTTTTCTTCCTTTTTTGTAACATGACTAATAGGGAAATATGTTTTGCATGACTTCATACACTTAATTTTTATAATATTGCTCATCATCTCAGTAGGTGGAGGAGGGGTTGGAGAGAGGGAGAAATAGGGAATTCAAATTCTAAGAAATGAATGTTAAGATAAAATATAAATATTTTTAAATGGATATCATGTATATATAATACATATATATGCAAAATTCTCATAAAATTTGTATATACATAGGAAATAATATAAGTTTCTTGAGGACAAGGACTGTTTTACTTTTTTTTTTGCATTTGTCCGGAATAGAATAGGGGCTTGTTGATTGATGAGAAAGGAGAAATACAGGCTATTTGGTTGAAGCTCTCATTTTCCCTTTTTTTTTGTATTAATAAGGTACAAGGCACCATTTTATGTCATTAGTACCTTCTTTTCCTTCAGATAACTTTTAAGTTGATCCTTCTATATCCTCAAAATTGTGTCATTTCTAAGGTGGATTTTATAGGATCATAGGTTGAGCACTAGAAGAGATCTTAGAGGTCATTGAATCCCATCTCTTCATTTTACTGATGAGGAATCCAAGACATAGGGAGGATAATTTACTTTCCCAAGGTCACATAGTGACAGGATTTATACTAAGGTCTTCCTGATTTTAAGGCTAAAATTCTATTCATCATGTCTCCTAGCTGCCATCTACTCTATGTATACTTAGTCTAATCCCATTTTCTTCTGCCATTCTTCTCTTAAATACCATTTCTCATCATCTCTAAGAACATCCAGGACTATGATTTTAGAGTCAATCTATGATACTCCACTGCCTTTATAAGTTAAATAAGTTTTTTTTTATTTTTTAGTGAAAATTTTGCAGATCTTTTCCATTTTTCTTCTCTTCTTGTCATCCTGTTTTCATCCTTAAATATCCACTACATGGCTGTGTGTAGTTGGGTCCCTCATTAAGTTTTCTTGAAATTCATTTTATCCTTCACTTCTCTGTATTTTATGAGATGATTATGCTTATAATTTTCCATCATACTGATCTATGGGATTTTTTTCAAATGAGTTTTATATTCTTAACCATTCTTGCCCTTAGATCTTATTCCTCATGGTTTGATAAGTCAAATGTTTGCTGAATAACGTAGTTTTTAAAGTTCTTTTGGTCTCCTTATGTCAACTTTTTATGTTAATTGTACTTTTTAATGAAATTATTGTGACTTGTCTATATTCTTTTGTCCATTTAAATGCCACTTTTCGTAATTAATAACGTCTTTAAAACAAGTGGGATAGAGAATTTTAATTGCATGTAATATATTTTTAAATTTCACTTATCTATTTATTTTTGGTGAGGCAATTGGAGGTAAGTGACTTGCTCAGGGTCACATAGATAGTAAGTATCAAGTGTCTGAGGCCACATTTGAATTCAGGTTCTTATTTATTTTAGTAGCGTTTCAGTTTGACCTTTTCTCTATTGAAGGAAATTTTTAGGATATATAGGCTTGAGATTTCTTATAAATCTTATAAATCTTTGACTAACCTAATTAAGCAACTTATATGCAATAGGATTCTGCTAGATACAAGAAAGGCATACTATGATATAAAAATATATGCCCTCAAAGAACTCACATCGTAATGAATGACATGAAAAATTAAGTGATTTCTAAGGTCATTTACAGCTCTGAGTCTATGATTCCATATATCATGAGAATCATGTGGGATGAGAAAGTATGGGTAAAATGCAATCTGTATTAGTAAAAGACAATATCTACATTATTGATTCCACCAATCCACTGAAGTATTAAAGTGAATTTCCAATCACATGGGAAGCTTTTAGATCAAATTTAAAATGTTCACCTTTGGTTCTTTTGTGCTCTTTGAATCTGGCATGAAGTTTAATGGGATTGGGAGCCTTCATCCCTTAGCACTGTGTCATTCTCTGGCCCAAGCAATATACTCCACGATTGCTAAAGCATCTTAGTGTCTCCACCAGTAAAATCAAGGAGTCAGACTTGATGACCTCTAAAGTCTCTTCATACTCTGTTACACTACAAGTTCTCTCTTCTAAACAAAGGGTGCCTTCTTCCAGAACTGCAAATCTCAACACCTTTCACAACCACTAAAGCAGGAGTAAAGGAAAGAAGAATTGATTGTATGCTTGTGCAAACTTAAGTAATCGAGAATAGAGATGCTACCCTTGTGAATTCTTGGGCGATATGCATGGCTTGGAAAAAGAAGGGAAGTATTTCATGCAATACCATTGGGCACTCTTAGCTCAGCCTTCCTTCCCAGAATAAAAATACAACTGAGTTTTTCAAGTTAGTTGGTTGATGTATCACCCTGTTCCACCTCATCATTCTCATATGATTCAACAAACATTAGAGAGAAATTTTTCTGCTTAAATTCCTTACTGCAACAGAAGTAAATATCTTACTTTTATAAAATACATTTCTTAAAGATAAAATACAGTTCTACAATGCTGTTTCAGATAGATTTGCCATAAGTCAGATACCCTTGTTGAAATAATGGACTAGGAACACAATCCATCTTGGGCCGTCAGGAGGTACAGAGCTTGGTCTTATTAAGGTGCCTGGTTATGAGGCCTAGTGACTGATACAATGAATTGGTTTTCAACAGTGCATTTGTTTCCACTATACGTCTTCTGCTTGAATGAAAAGGCAATTAACAAAGGGCCTTGGAACATGGAGACCAAAGTAAATACTAGTCTTCTCCCAGGCTAAACACAATTATAAGAGCATTTAGCTGCCGCTTGGTTAAAACTAAGTAAAGATGGGAAATTAGACACTGCTGAGACAGACCTTAGTGCCAAGTCTGCCTCTTTTACAAAGTACCTTTCCTGCTTTTCCTGTAGGAAAAAGGGAAATTTTCTGCAGATAAGTCAATTAGACTGGACACTGAGCAAATCAAGTGTCGAGTTACAGTTTCTCCTATGGCCACTAGGGGCAGTGCTTCTCTTTAGCTGGCAGGCTTGATGGACATGGCTGTCTTCATTCTCCTGTTTTGCTTGGGTGTTGATATGTTCTGAATAAAGTTTGCACGGATGCAATCAAGATTCTCAACAATTCCATGGAATCTATCAGTAGAGAAGATACTGCTTTGGTGAAGGGCAAGGCTAGTTTTCTCTCACTGAACATTAAAGGAGGGAGGGAAAAGGATTGAGAGTACAATTAGCTAGTCTGCTGGCATGGAGCACCCCTTGTTGGGGCATCTAGAAATCTTAAATTAAGAAGTCCATATTTCAGGGTTGAGATGACAGCCATACCAGGACCTTATAGGACTTTAAACTCAAATATATATGTGAATATACATATTAATACAACAACACATTACTGAAAGAGTTATACCCAAAGACCCCTTTAATCTGCAAGACTGCTTCAAAATCATGGATCTTGGTATAAAGTAAGCAGTTCTTAAGGACAGTGGGCAGGGAGGAGACTAAAAATGAATCAAAAGAGATTAAGGCAGTCCCTTCTCTCCCCAGAAGAATTGCAACCTTCTTAGTTGTTGCTTAATATATCCAATACAGATTCACTTAGATTTGTCAAAAGGAGTTTTTCCTACTCTCACCCTCCCCAATCATTCCTCCTAATAATTGCAATGAAAAGGGGAAAATCTCCAGTAATAACTCCCACATCATCCTAATTTTTAATGTTTATTGGAGGCAGCTTGAAGTATGTTGCTCAAGTTCCAGATCTACCACTGACTACCTACATGATCTTGGTCAAGTTATGTGCTCTCTAGGCCTCAGTTCACAACCATAAACCAGGTGCAAAGGAAGAACAACTGAGAATCTTTTAGATTTTTAATGTGTTTGGGTTTTATTTTCGAATTCCCAGCACCTAACACAGTGATGACCCATAAAAGGTCTTTAATAAATATATTTTCATTGAATTTGTCAAATGTGAGCTCTGTGGGGGTAAGGACTGTGTTTTCATCTTTCCTTGTATCCCCATGGCTTAGCACAGTGCCTTACACACAATGGGTACTTAATAAATATCTACTGGCTGCTCGTTGACCAACTGGACTAGATGGTCTCAAATGTCCTTTCTGCCTCTGCCTTAACCCACTATATTAAGATGAGGAAACTTAGTTCATAAATAGTTTCTGTGCTTATTGTCAGAGGAAAGATGATAAACACCAATTAAGGTTGTTGCCAGCTATTAGAATGATTTCCTAGGTCCCTAAATTCCTAGTACCTAAGACCATGTTTTATATAGGGTGTCCCAAAGGGCTTAGTACAGTTTATTATGCAAACTCTTTTGAGATACCCTATATATCTTCCTGTCCCTAATATACTGTGTGGTCAATTGAGTCCTGGGACAAATGTTATTTTTTCTGATTGCCTACTCGGATTCTATTGAACCACAAATTCTCTCCCAATGAGTTGGAACCAGGCGTCTGCTAGGGCCTGCAGAACTTTGAGACTTGATTATTAAATTTTCAGTGTGAGCATTTACACCTGAGAAATTAACAAATGCTATAAACCTAGGCTTGATTTATTGTTCTGTTGATAGTATAGACTTAAGAAAATGATCTGGAGAAAATGTTAAAAATGCAAATTAAACTAAATATTTTTCAAGTACATGAATGCACATTTTTTGCCCCTGTGAGTTGGGTGTTAAATGTTTATCAGCAAACCATTGCCCTTAGTTTACACCATTCATAAAACACTTTTCCTACAATATCTTGATAGATGGTTGTGGATTAAGAAATTCATTTAACATTTTATTAAATGCCCATAATGTGAAATGTCCAGCACAAGGTTCATGGAATACAAAGATGGTATAAGAAAAGTCTCCTGATCTCAAGAAGTTCATAATGTAGTAGAGGTAAATAATGTAAATAACAAAAAAAAGTATGTGACATGCACAGGAGAGTCACAACATGCTGAGGTAATTGATGGAGGAAGCATCACTTCCTGTTGGGAGTAGGTGGGAGGGAGGAGAGACTTCATGGAAGACAGAACACCTGAGCTAGACTTGAAGGAATGAAAAGAGTTCAACAACTGGAAATGGAGAAGATTACTTTATAGCTGGCAGAGGCTAGGTACCAAGGCAGGAGAGGGCAGGAGAGATCAAGAGATGAAAGGTAGTCCAGTTTGACATCACCATAGAAAATAGAATTAGAAAAAGGGTTTAGGGAAGGCTAGAAAGGCAATCAAAGGGTCATAATCTTGGATTATAAGGGTCCATGATACACTTGCAAATAAGGTTAAGAATCCTTGATATAGGGCCCGGAATATTAGCAAGTCTCAAGGGCTTAGATTGTATTGAGTAGACAATAAAGAGTCTCTGGAGGTTCAAAGAATTGGAAAGGAGGGAGTTGGTGGAACATGGGTTCTATGTTATCTTTGCAAAGAATATCCTTCAGAAGCCCATGCTTGAACTTAACAAATTATAATACCAGCCCTGCACATCCATTGACTAAAGAAGGATTCTTTCAGTACACTCAGTTTAAAAATGGTGATGCAGGTCTTGTGGAGAATGGTGGAGGAAATAGTAGTTTTGGGAAATAGCTGGTGGAGAGTACTTGCTGATTGATTTAATTTTCCTTTATCTTGCATTCTGTTTTAAGTAAGTGTCTTTTCATTTACTATAGAGTCAGGAGTTCTATCCTGGCTTTGTCAGGATCCACTAGATACTCTTGAAATTGGGGTTTGGGAGGTTTGGATTGAGACCCTTTGAGTTCTTTAGGCTACAGTGTATTGACAAAATAACATGGAGTGAGCACATTTGTGTTACATGGGAATTAACTCTATGAAGTTTAAAACATCATCTACACCAATACTCTCTCCATCTCTTTCTCTGTCTGTCACACACACACACACACACACACACACACACACACACACACACACACATACATATACACACACACTTGCTCACAAATGGTGCCAAACCACCATGGGGTTCTCTAAAGAGAACTACCTGAGAATAATTTTACTTTATGCAAAGAAGTACACGAGGCATGAACTGTTATAGAGGAAATGATTGAACCATTCACTCATAAGCTTACATATTCATCATCGTATTTCACAGCTGGTCAGAAGTATTTTGTTTATTACGCTCTTTTTTCGTGAACAAGAAATAATACTTTCCAGCTTAAGTCCTAGAGTACAATCAATGGATTGGGAGAGAAATGGGCTTTCTCTACAAGGATGCCCGGAGACTCTGTTTGATCTGAGTCCACCTTCTTCTCCACTATGAACCCAAAGACACAGGAACGACTTTCTTGAGTCTGTCCAGATCCAACAGAGCGATTTTCCTGTTGTTTGAAAATTGCAAAGGAAACAGCAAGAGCTGAATGCAACCCCGAGTTTTTGAGAGCAATCTCAGAGCTGGGAGAATTCATAAACCAAGTAAACCTTCTGACATAACTATAAAATGTGGTATAAACCCTAGAAAAAAATGGCCATCTTGAAAGGGTAACAGCACTTTTATGAGAATTCCAACTGCACCATGGCAACATCAACCCGTCAGAGCAAATGAAGGGTAGTAAAAGTAAAATTAAACATGATGAAGGGGACACCAGCTTGCTAACAGCTTTCCAAGCTGTAAAGCTTTCAAATGTTATCTCTTCATTGGTCTGTTCAATCACACATGCCTGCTACCCTGCTTTATCATATTCTGTATCTTTACCAGCCCTGAAGCCTGCCACCTTTTTTGATGGACCTGTGTACATATATATATATATATATATATATATATATATATATATATATATATATATATATATATATATATATATATAGGCAAGGGAAAAAAAGATATCCCTTCTTTCCACTGTCCCCTGCTTCCCTTCCCCCCATTTCCTTTCTGATTCTGCTGCCCTTACTTTGGTGTCCAGTGTGACACCCACTGGTCACAACAAAGGATAAGAAGACGCTTTGGGCTCCAGGGACTGATAAATGATCAAAGCCCCATCCATCCATTCTTCCCTCACATGTCCAAGGGCCCAGTCAGGCTCCAAAGAGCCTCTGGCTTTGCTCTCCTAGCCCCCTTTCAAAACCTCAGCACCAAATTATTCCTCCCCAACCTTCTTCTCCTCCCCAATTATCCCCTCCCAGGGCCCCTTAAGCCTCCAGCAGGGACAAGTTGCACGACACTTCCATGTGTTAACCAACAGTAGCCCCAGGAATGGCTAATCCCTCTCTCTGAATACATACAGCCCTGTTTTCAGTGGCCCAGAAATCAAAAGGCCACATTTATCCTCTGTCCCTCTCAACCACCAGGGAGTCAGAGCAAGATCCTGGGTCTTTCTGTGCTTTAAACTTCCCTCTGCTATCGCTCCTAACCTGATTATGATTCAATAGGGCTTTCAGACATTGCCTACTCTGTGAGAGTGTGTGTGTGTGTGTGTGTGTGTGTGTGTGTGTGTGTGTGTGTGTGTGCATACAAGTGTGTACACTTTGGACAACATAACCTATTCAGTTGCATGGGAGGAAGAAGAGTGATGGCAAAAAAGGAAAACAAAACAAACAAAAAATCAACAATAATAAAAAAGAAAGCCTTCCTACAGTTCTCACAAGTAGATTATTCAGCGCAAAGGCTCCATGCTCCCTTCCCCTCCCCCTCCCCCCTTCCTCCCCTCCTCTGACACACACACAGACACACACACACACACAGACACACACACACTGGCGTGCTTTGCTAACAAAGAAGAAAGTGGCTAAGGAGGAGAAGCAAAGAAAGGGCCAGGGGCTTGAAGGAACCACCATGTTCAAGTGGGAGTTGCACTATCTGTAAAAGATTTCTCATGAACTACTTTTCTTCTCTTACAGGCTAATGTACAGACCAACTCCTTTTTCAATTTTCAACATTGGAGAGTCCCATAAAATTTAGCTCGGTCCCATTCATTCATTCATGCATCCATACATACAATTTCTATGGTACATATTAGCAAATTAGTGTTTATAACAAATATTTAAAAAATGGTTGACTAATGCTTGGTCAGTTGGATAACATTTAACAAACATTTATTATGTACCTACCCATCAATCAAACAACAGCATTTATTAAGCACTAATTATATACTTTTACAGTGCTAGGTACTGCTTAGACAATAGGCAACTATCCAACATTATATTAGACACTCAGCTACAAAGTGCAAAAAAACAAAACAAGATAGTCATGGCCCCAAGGAACTTATGTTCTCGGTAACATAGGAGAAAGGATTGAACATATATAAAAAAATAAATTCATGGAATGTACAAAATAATTTTCCCAATTGTAGTGTGGGAGTAGGAGTTATGAGTGGGGAGTAGAGGAGAGGAAACTAACTAGTGGAGAAATTGGAAAGGATCTCTTTGTAGGAGGAAAAGAGATGGGGATTCTGAGAGGCAGATGTAAAGAGAAAATACATTTAATGCATGGCATACAGCCTGGGCAAAGGCAGAGAGGTAGCAAGTAATTTGTCCTTTACAAGGAAGATCAGGTAGGCTAGTATGTTCAGAATGTAGAATGTATGAGGGAAAGTAATGTGTAATCATCCTGGGGAACAATATAGGTTAGAGACATGTTTCAAAGAGCTATAAATGGGAGGTTTTGTATCGAATCCTAGATGCAATTGGGAGCCACTAAAAGTTCTTTGAGATAGTGACATAGTCAGAAATTTGTGGAGGAGCAAAGTGATCATTTTTGAGGTGGGATATGGAATGGATCTAAAGGAATCATCAGAATATAATTACACATATTATACATGTATGTATACATATACACATTATGTAAGAATTACTAGTTAACTTATAATTAACTACAAAGGGGTCTGCAAGGTAAAGGTATCTCCATATTCATAGTCTCTTTTGCTTCCTTCTACCCAGGGTTTTGTTGGTTGCCAACCTTAATCCATACCAGCTAAAGTCTAGGAGGTGGCATCCTTATTCTCATCACCAGTCTCGCTATGGCACCTCCTAGAATGCCTCTTTGCTGCCACCATCCCCACCATCCCAATAATGCCCAATTGCCACCTCTAATCAGGTTTCCATTTGGTGCCAAATATTGGTGCCAAAATTACTCAACTCCACCTCCCCTTTTATGAGCTGGTTCTCTTTCTAAATAAAGGACAAGTTCACACAGAGGGTCTATGAGAGAATGTGTTCAAGAAAATCTGAGGACAGAAAGGTTTGGGCCCTTGATGAGCTGAATCAGGGGGAGAAAGCTACCAGCTCACAGAATCATTAAAGTCATTAGAGATAGAATTAATCCTTGTTGACACACAGACTTTAAGCTTTATGTATATTCTCCCTTCTGTTCTTCATGATATTCCTGTGAAACCATTACCCCATTTTATAGATGAGGAAACTAAGGAGGAGAGAATTTTGGTGACTTTGCCAAGGTCACTAAATTAATACATTTCTGAAGATTTAAAACTCAATTCTTCCTTGATTCCAAGTCCAAAATTCTAACAACCAGTCCATGGAACAAAAACGCTAAACCAACCTGTAGTCTGAGCTTCTCCAAAGACAAATGGTCAATACGGTATTTGAATATTTGAAAGACCTAAGACTCTGGGCATTTGTACTGGCTTTTACCCATTCCCCAAATACTCCAGTCACTCACTTCAGTCTCTTACTTTTTCTGGTAGTACCTCAAAGTCCTCCTTCCACAAAAGGCCTTTCCTGGTCTCCCTTCCTTCCTCTCTGCCCCACTCTCTCGCCCCTGCTAATATCTTTCCTTCCTTTTAGTCTGCATCTATGTTGTAGGGGTACATAGTTATTTATATTAGAATTCAAGCTCCCTGAAGGTAGGGTTTGTTTTTGTCTTTCTGAGCACCCCCAGCAGTCAACACAATGTCTGGCACATAGTAGATCTGTTGACTGACTGAATGATCTAAGAAGTCCTAAGAAGATAAACATGCAAACAAAATAATTCTCTAGATTGTAAAAATATATTTTAGATCCCAGGCTCTTATCTGGAGATTGAAATTAATTCAGGGCTATCTTTTGTCTGCAAAATTCCTGCAGTTGTTGAAATGGAAAGGGGAAGCTTAAATCTGTGTAACTATAATGGTCAAGCAAGTCCAAAGAGAATAGTAAGAAAAGTATCTCTCATCCGTTTCTTTGTAGAAATGAAAGAATATGGGTACAGAATAATGTAATATGCTGGTTGATATGTCGGTTACTCTGGCTTAATTGTTGTTCTCGTTCTCTCTCTCCCTCCCTCCCTCCTTCCCTCACTCTTCCTTCTTCCCTCCTGTCATTGGTCCTTCTCTCCCTCCTTCCCTCCCTCTCTTTCTCTCTGTCTGTCTTTCCCTCCTTCTCTCTCTGTTTCTCTGTCTCTGTCCTCTCTCTTCTCTCTGCCCCCACTTTCTCTCCAAAATTTTTTATTCCAGGTGTAACTTACTAGAGAGAAAAGAAAAGGATGTATTCAGAAATGATTGTTATGTAACAACAAAATATATCACTATTTAAGTAAAAATAATAAAGGAGAAACTGGAATTAAATGTATTATTATTATTCGTGATTCTAAGAAAGCAAGAATTACCTTTATGATTTTACATGAAGGAACATTAAAATATATACTAGCCAGGGAAACAAATAGGGAACCATATTTTTAAAGGTAATCTTTACTTTTAAAGGAACCATGAATAATGAAATTAAATCATTGCATATATATGCAACAAATTGAATAGTTTTCAAGTATCTAAAGGAAAATTAACTAAAATACAGTAAGACCTTTATAGTGGGAATAATTATAAATGAATTTAGCATTTTTCCTTTCAGAGATTAACAAATTTAAGAAAAGATGAGTAATAATGACATTTTAGGAATAAAGAGATTATTGGGGGGAAAACTAGATTTGTGATCAGTAATTACTGAATGGGAATGTTATATATCAATTTTTTAGCATCATGCAGTACTTCTACATAAATTCATTATGTATTAAGTCAAAGAGAATACACATAAATGAAAAAAAGGAGAAATATGTTTGCTTCACAGATCATAACACCATAAATAGTAATCAATAAACAAAGCATAAGCAAAAAATACAAACCTAAATGTACTAAGTAGAAGTATTCTAAACAATGACTAGATCAAATAACAAATCATAGAACCAATACATAATTGTATAAAAGGGAATAATAATAATGGGATAACATACTAAAATATATGAGATGTAGTTAAAGCATTTCTCAGGAGAAACAAAACAAGTTTATCTCTGAAAATTTACATTAACAGAAAAAGCGTGTGGGGGAAGAGAGCTATAACAAATTGAACATGCTATTAAAAAAAACGAGAATATCCGCAAATGAACAACTGCTAAACAAGTAAAAATGAAGAAATTTTGAAAGTCATAGGAAAAATGCAATTAAAAATGAAAAGACCATTGTCTACTCACCTGATACAGAAAAGAGTATTGTTGAAGTTATTTTAAGTACAATAAAAATTATACCATTAGTTAATTTGATTAAAAAAGGAAAAGCAAACTGATAAAATTTAAAATGAAAATGATGTTGTCATAATTAATAAACAATAAAGATTATTCTTTACTCATGACACAAAAAGTGAGAATGTAAATGATGTGCAAGAATTTGCATAAACTATAAAATGTCCAAATTAACTGAATATGGAATAGAAATCTTAAACAGCATCTCTTTAGTATTAATAAAAAGTAATTGAGAAAGTCATAAAGGAACTACTATGAAGCACTGGACTCTTACGATACATAAATTGTTCTTGTTAATTAAAAAAAAAAGACAGTACCAAATTCCCTTCTTGAGTTAAACTTGGCCACATACTCAAACCAGGATGGAATAAAGTAGAGAAAGAGAAGTTAAAACCAATATCACTAATTAATATTGATCATAATCTTAAAATAATCATAGCTACCATTAACATAGAGTTTTAGGTTTCCAAAGTACTTTAAAAACATTTCATTTTATCTTCATAACACCCAGGGAGATGCTATTATTGTCCCCATTGTACAGATGAGGAAACTGAAACAGAGATTAAGTCACATTCCTAGTTCTAGGGTCACATATCTATTAAACATCTACCAGCAGACTATTTTTAAAAGTTTGTTAGGGCCAAGTTGGATTTATACCAGAGATGAAGGGATGAATCAACATTCAGAAAATTTAATTAATCATGACAATGATTAATGACAAAAATAATAAAAACTTCATCATATTATCAAAAGATGAAAAACTCATTGATAAAATTTAGCATTTATTTATGTCAAAACCATAAAAATGTATATTTTTGGAAGAGTCATTCCTTAAAATGCTCAAAATCATCTATCTAAAGCTAATATAGTTATTTATATCAGAAAAACACTGAATTCTCACCACTGTGGTTGGGAGAATTAGTCAAGAGTCAATAATATTAAAAATAAAATATTATTTAAAAAACTTTTGCATGGATAACATCAATGGAATTTGAATAAGAACTCAAGATTACCCACTAGATATCTCCCAAGGCTAGAGTACTCCAATCTTCCTTCTGACTTAAAGGTTAGGTTTGTAGGATACATTCTCTGGGAAATGAAAACCTACAAAAGATGCAGCTGTGAAAGAACACAACGCATACACTCCCTATTGGATCAACTGGTCACACCTATCTGTATCCGTTTTGTCCTCTATAGGACAAATACCTTGTCTGCTGCCATTTCTTAGGCTGGGAAGGGCTACTCCAAGGAACTCTGTTCTCTAACCTTTGCTCAGAAATCTGTGAGAAAGTACAGGTAATTCCCCTGCATTCCTGCCCCACAAAGACCTATTGCCAGTTCCTGAGGGAGGAGCCTGTGTTCAGAATCCAGTTGTTCATGATACACTCTACTCTGCTTTCTGAAAAAAAAACAGATTAACAAGCAAAAAAAAAAATTGGGGGGAGGGAGATTTAGGACAAGTCCAAGTAAAGTCAAAGTAGACTGTCTTAATAGGATCAAGTGAGCCAATCATTTTGCAATCCCTGCAAACTAATCAGGATTATCCATTTTCATGATACAGGTGGTAAGTTAGCACAGTGGATTGACAAATGACCCTGGAATCAGGAAGACCTGAGTCCAAATAAGGCTTCAAAAACTTACTAGCTGTCTGAACCTGTGCAAGCCACTTAACCTCTATCTGTCTCAATTTCCTCAAATGTAAAATGGGGGTGGTAATAGCATCTACCTCCAGGGTTGTAGTGAGGATCAAATGGGATAATACGTATGAAGCAGTTAGCACAGTCCATGGCACATGTTAGAGACTTAATCAATGTTTTCTCCTTTCCCCTTGATTCTTTCCTTTCTTAAGAAGGCTCCCATGAATGTATTCATATTTGTACTGATAAGATGCTCTTCAGGAGCCTCTACAGTTTCATGCTCATAAATTCATCAAAATGACTGGAGAACTCTTTAAATTGACAGACTAATTAAGGTCTCCCCTAACTAATCAACCCCTCTTACATATACACATAGGTATCTAAATGTGTGTGTACATATGTGTGTACATACACACATACATATGTGTATGTATGTCAGAGTATGAGAGACATATACATATACATGTACATACACACCCTTGGGGAGGCCATAGTGCACAGAGTCGTGGGTTTGGGGTCAGGAATACATGAGTTGAAATGTAGCCTCAAATATTTACTGGCTTCATGACCATGAGCAAATCGATTAGCCTTTCCTTGCCTCAGTTTCCTCAATTGTAAAATAGGGACAATAATAATATCTACCTCCTGGAGGTGTTGTGCGGATCCAATGAGATAATGTTTCTGAAACACTTAGCCCAGTGCCTAGCACATAGTAGGTACTATATAAATGCTACTATTACTATTATGTGCACATTTAATATATATATATATATAATTATATAGATACATAATTTATACAATATAGGGACATATCACTATAGGTGTACATCATAGATACATCATTATATATGTGTGTGTACATATATGTGCATGCATGTATGTATTCTTCGTATATTTTTAGTATAGCAAGCATTCAAATGTAAAAAGGATTTGTCTCAGTATTGCCCAAAGGTTTACATGAGTACAAGCCTTAGAGGGCACACATACGTACACATGTGTACATACATCCCCACCATCCCCACCCTCTTTTTCATTAGATTTTTCTTATTTACAACTTAGAGATTTCTGTTGGTATAAATAACTGTTCTACAGCCCTAAGGGTTCCCAAGTGCACGTTATAGGGTTTCCTGAGTCCCTCACTGCCTGTTATTGTCAAAACCTCCTGGCCAGCCTCTTCTTGATGACACAGATTGATCCCTTCTGTGATGCTGCCCAGCCAAATCAATACATTTTACAATTAACAGGATTAGCTATCTTCTGGAGAGCCATGATTTTAGGCTTTGGACCAGGGTTATGTTTCCAAATCAATTACCATGCTGGGTGCTTGGCAATTCTTGAGCAAAAAATTGTAAAGCCACATTTAAAGCATCTTCCCATGTACATATTTTTTTGAAGGGCAACACTACAGGCCTCAAGTAAAATCTCTATTTGGTCCCTTAAAAATCATTTGACAAAAATGGAAGGAGTGGAATGACATTTTTATCATCAGAGGAAAACAAGATATTGCTTTAGGAATAAGGTATTTCTGTAACACAACCTATGAATGTCTGTTTCCTGAACTGGAAAAGTATAGAAATCAGCACCCTAAGATAGCTCATGTTCCTTCAGGTCACTGCCAAAAGTCCCAATGTCACTAGGGATTGTTTTTCCTTAGATCTGCTCCCTCCTCCCCCATTTACTCTTGCATATTCTCTTTCTCCAGGGCCTGTTTCCTACACAGCCAAGTGTGAGAACACCAAGAGGGTTGGAATTAATAACAACCTCTGGCTAAGCAAGAGGACTGGTTGAGAAAAGAAAGACCCTTAGGATGGAGGGCGGGCCAGGTTGAAATTTGCTCTAAGTAGATATCCAGGAATGTGAAGAGAAGTAGTCAGAAATATTTGATGAGTATGCATGTGCATATGTGTGTATTTATATATGTACGAATGTGTATGACTCTGTGTATGTGTGCATGTTGGTATGTTCTAGTTCAGCTTCTGATGAAAAAGTGATAGACTGAACACACTTGTATGAAGAGCAATTCAGTTTTCCCCAAGTGCCTACCAGGTGCTAGGTATTAGGATTACAAAGACAAAATGAGAAAATCCCTGTCTTCATGGAGCATGGCATTTGGAGCCTTCTGATGGAAGGATCCAATGTGTAAATGGATGATAAGTCAAGGAAGGAGCATTTGTTAAGCTCTTGCGCTTAGCATGCCAAACATTAGGAATGGAAAGAAAGATAAAACTAAAATAAAACACAAAAGAGAAAACAAAATAACAGGTAGTGAGGAAAGAGTGAGAATGGATAGCTGGTGGTCATGAGTGGGGACATCAAGGAAGACTTCCTGGAGGAGTGGCTGTCTGAGCTGAACCTTGAAGGAAGATAAGGATTATTGAATGAGTGCTTATCTTTTGGTATTACTATTATTAATGATTATCATTATTTTGGCACTACCTTGCTGTAGTTGTCATTCAGTCTTTTGGGCCATCAGTTACTTATTCTGCTGAATATATCAATTCCATTCCACAGACAATTATTAAAAACCTCTGATGCATATACAAGGCAAAGATGTTGCCAATGACAAGACAACAAAGGCACTTCTCCATTTGTCCTGGGGCTGGCAGAGGGGCTATGTCATTCTCATAGATAAGGACAATACAACGTGGCACATGGATGGGGCCCAAGATAAGATTCTAGATAAAGAATTTTGGACAAATTTATCAGGAAAAAAATAATTTCAGCTGAGGGGATCAAGGAAGATGAGGAAGGAGGGAATAAGTATTTATTAAGTATACTTAATAAAGTACAGGCACTGTACAATTATTATCTCATTTGATCTTCATAACAACCCTGAGAGGTTGGTGCTATTATTATCCTCATTTTACAGAGGAACAGACAGAGGTTAAGTGACTTGTCCAGGATCACACAACTAGGAAGTATCTGAGGTAGGATTTGAACCTACATCTTCCTGATTCCAGGTCCAGCATTCTGTTCACTACGCTGCCTCGATACTGTCGGTGGCACTTTGACTGAGAGATTCTCCAAGACGGGGATAAGGAGGGAGTGTCTACTGTAAACAAAAATAAATGGGCTGAAGATATCATGATCTCATGTCTGGGAGATAACATTCAGGACAGTCTGGTGACAACATATAAAGAATGACTTCCAGTTCTACAATTTTGTGATTTGTTACCATTTTAGTTTTTAAGTGGTCAGAAAAAAATTATTCTAGCCAGAAAGAAAGGGCCCATCTATGGCAAAACATTTACCAGCAGTACTTTTGGGGGTAGCAAAATATCTGAACACAAAGTGGGTGCCCATGGATAGGGGAACACTGGCACAAAGTAGGTCATGCGACTCTAATGAAAATAATAGAGGAAATGAGGAATTCAGAGAAATGTGGGAAAATCTGTATGAAAGGATGCACAGTGAAATGAGGAAAAGGGGAGAAAATATTTAAATTAGAAATACATGTAAATATACATTATATATAAAGTATATTCATATATTCAAATTGAAATATAAGTGAAAACAAGACCAAAAGGCACCTAAATTCTGATTCTAATAACCCATTTTAGTCCAGGAGAACAGACGAAGAGACACAGTTCCAAATCAGATGCATTGTTGGGATAGTTTGAATTAACAGTTCTTTTCTGTTAGAAATTCAATGGGGGGGGGGTGGCATTTTGGCGATAGATCACAACATTTAAAAAGGACAGAAACAATATTTTTTCAAAGAAAAGAGTCTAGCTCATTATAGGAAATCGATAATCATTTATTAAGCTTACAATGTGCCAAGTACTGTGCTAAGTGTTGGTGATTAACAAGAAAAAGCTAAAAGATTCCCTACTCTTAAGAAACTTAGGTTCTAATGGAGATGAACTATATGAATATATCTATATTTAAATATAGATAAACTATATAAATTGGTATCCACAAGGTAGAGAAAAATTTGTTGCTTTGTGGAGACAACCTGTGACATTAAGATGTCTTGACTTGAGAGTGAATTGGATTTAAGTGAGGCTGAGTAACCTTAGAAGGATGGTAATAGACACTAGGGGATTGGGAAGGGATCCCTGGAGGTAGCTCTTGAAATTAAACTTAAAGAATTAGAAGTCAGAAGGAAAAGCATTCTGGGCACGGGAACAACAGGTACAAAGCAAGGACGGTGAACTGGGAGGCAAGAGAGACCTTTTCTCTGAGTTCTCAGATATTGTAGATTCCATCGCCACATCTCTCTCATCTCTCTTCAAGTATATTGCCCCTATTAATTCAATCTCTTCTCATCTCACCCCACTCTACATTATTTCAATAATTGTCTGGTTGGTCCTGTCCACTCTTTTCTCCTCTGACTCAAATTTAAAGAGCTATCAAAATTATTTTCTCTATGTTTGATCTGATCATGTCACCCCCTCTGATCCAAAGTCTTCAGTGGTTCCTCGTGACTGCTAAGACAAAATACAAATTCTTCAGGCTGGTGTCTAATGCCCCCTACAATCTGTCTCTTACTTACTATATGTCATACCATTCCCCTTCCCCAAATGGTGCCTCTGGATTGAGTTTGCTGATGCAATAAATAACAATATGAGACAATAAAGAAGCTGAAAGTCATTTTAGAGATGATGACCTCATCCAAACTCCCTCAGACTACAGAAAAGTGAGACTCCAATCCTGTCTCCAACACTTAATTAAACATACCCACCTCCCAATCATATGGTGGGTAGACAGCCTAATCTGGAATCAGGAAGATTGATTTTCCTGAGTTTGAATCTGACTTCAGACACTTATTAGCTGTGTGACTTTGGGCTAGTCACTTAACCCTGTTTGCCTCAGTTTCTTCATCTATAAAATGAGCTGGAGGAGGAAATGCCAAACCACTCCAGGATGTTTGCCAAGAAAATTCCAAATGGGGCCACGTAGAGTCTGACACAACTGAAAAACAACAACCACCGAGGGTTGTGAGGATTAAATGAGATAACCTCTATAAAGTGCTTTGCAAACCTTAGCATGATCTATTATTACCACTACTATTACTCACCATCATTATCATTATTATTATTTGCCTAAGGATGCACAGTGATCACACCCACTAAAATATTACATTTATTATGTTTGTAGAAGTTCACAACAAAAAGGAATTGTAGAGGTCACCTAGTCCAATCCTCTCATTTTACAGATGAGGAAACTGAGGCCCAAGTAAGTTAAATTACTTGCCCAAGGCCATATAACTAGGTAATAGCAATCACAACTTGAATGTAGCCAAGTATCCTAACTCCCTCCTTTATGTTAGGAAAATAAAAATCAGTCTCCTTAAATCCTGTTAAAATTTGACTTTGGGAAGTTCCAGTAAATCCCCTATTTCTTGTAACCACATTACCCTGTGCTGTTTCATTACAGTATCTATCTCCCTGGGGACAGTCTGTGTGTCTCCCCTGCCTGTACCTGCATAAGAGCCACCCCTCCCCTATGGCTATCCCTATCTCCACCCCCATCCCCACTCAGTTCATGCGCACAGTGATGCTCATGGGCAAGACTGTTTGGATTACAGCATTCTCATCCCTTTTCTTCTCTTGTTATATTTACTTTTCCCTAAGACTCTAACAATCTTGCAGCTTTGCCTTCTGATGCAAAGTTTTATAAGGGAATAATCGTAGTGCCATTAGCCTCAAATCCTGTGGAGTTGACAGTGCAATAATCTGTCAGCAAATTAGCATCACAGGCTTGCTGCATGAGGTAAACTGGCTCTGCCTTGTACCCTGCAATCTCACGTTGTTAAAGATGGCCCTTTAAATCAAATATGCCTTAGCAGGGGTGTTCCAAGCAGTGCCTCTAACTTGGAAACACCAGGCTCCCCCTGTATGTGTCATGTCCACTTGGTGGGATGCCCAGACAGGCCACTGGGGTAGAAAACAAAGAAACAAACTAACCAAATGCACGAGCTCTTCTCCGTTTATTCAGGGTAGTTCGAAACGTCTTAGGGAAGGTTTTGAGGGAGCTAGTCTTCTATTTGCATCTCTTGGAGGAAAGGAAGCACTGCATCTTACCATCATCTGCTCCTAGGAGATCTCCCTCTCTCCGCCGAGTCCAAATTTAGCTATCCATCTTGTCAAGGAATAAGGAGAACTTCTCACACTCTATAGATCGATCTTGAGGCCCATGGGGCATAAGGGCAGGACATGAAGTCTCTGAGTTACTGTTAATGCTGACTTTGGGTAATGAAGGCCATCTATCCCATCCATGGCTGAGTCCCAACCTTGGGTTTCTGTTCCCCAAAACACACAAGAACGCTCCCATTTGGGGTCATCTCTCTTGCCCAATTTTGAGCATCCCAGGCAGTATCCCTCCCCCTCCCCCAAAATGACAATAACAGTAGGAACAGCCCAGTCCAGAAATAACCCAAAGAGATCATTTTTGAATAAATGCTTTCTGGTTCTCGCTCCCCATTTGCTGGGAGCTGCCAAGCGGCAGCCTAAATTGACGGCTTGTTAGTGAGGACTGGCCCCTTTGTGAGATGTTTTCAGAGTGATTGATTTACAATAAAGTGGTTCCTGGTGGGTGCATGCAGGTGGAACTGATGCAGATCGATTCGAGTGGTGCTAACTAATCAGCTGTTTAAGCTGGCAGCGTGCTCCATGACAGCCACAGAGCAGCCATCATTTTCCCCTAAGATTACAAATTAACTTGTTCTGTTTCTCCTGCAGGCCGTCAATTTTCGGGGGCCCCAGCCTCTGGGGTGCGTTGGGGTGGAGGGCACAAAGGGACATTTAGGAGGCAGAGGGGAAGTCTTTACCGGAACTTTCTTTCCACCAAAGGCAAGGCAAGGCAAAGCATCATTTGCTCTTTGAAAAATAAATCTCATGGAAGAATAGGATTTATCATTCTCGGAGAAATTAATCCCCTTTCAAGGAAGGCAGGGGTGAATGAAGCTGCTCTATTTCAAAAGGCTTATTCAGCATTAATTTTTTTCTATCAGCTTTTTGTGTAAAATCCATTTCTCTCCTCACCAAAGAGGGATGGCTCAGATGAATTACCATGCAGGTGTTCATCCACCCCACCTTTACCTGAAGAAAACCTGATTGAGAAAATGTACAACTTACTCAGTGAAGGGATGGGTTCCCTCTTTTGCATTTGTAAAGCTACAGTCTCCCTTGACTTTACGGCCATGGTGTGAGATAGGTACTACATAAAGTTAGTGCATATCATGCCCATTTTACAGGTAAGGAAATTGCGAATCAGAGTACCCAAATGGCTTACCAATTGTCATACAGCTACGAAGGGTCAGAGGGAGAATTTGATTCCAAATAGCTGTGTGATCTGGGACAAATCACTTAGCCTCCTTAAGTCTTGATTCCCTAATCTAGAGAGGCAACAGTAGACCAAGTATACGTAAGGCTGGATTTGGACTCAGGATGTTGTGAGATGAGTCTTGCCTCAGATCCTTTCTATCACCATGACCTTGGGGAAGTTGTTTAACCTCATTTTCCTCCTCTGAAAAGTGGTCTCAATTTCCCTTCTAGTTTTATCTCTATGATCCTAAAATCATCTGAAAAATAATGGGTTTGGACAAGATGGCAACTCTGGCACTCTACGTTCTATGGCCTTCCCCTCATTACATCTTGTTTCTTCCCACTAGCCCAGCCTGGCTTGCATAAACTACCTATATCACTCACATTTTAGTTTAAAAAATTCTTTATTAAAAAAAAAACTCACCAGAGGCCTCTCATTTACATAGTAGTGCCCTTATTCACTTAGAAGCTTATTCCCATGGAATTAACCACTTAACAAAAAGAACTGAGGGTTAGTGTGGACAGGTGACTTTGTACAAAGGAAAGAGAGCATTGGTCTTAGTGTCTGATGGCCAGTTTGGGTCCAAACTCGAGTTGCTAGCTGAGTGATCCTCTGTTGAGTCTCAGTTTTTCTGTTTATAAGATGTGGATGGTGGTGTCTTCACTACTTGCCAAACAAGGTTGCACCTGTGCTCCTACAGAGCCTTGTCTCTCTAGGCCAGTTCCATCCATAAAACTTGAGAACCAAGGTAAACTGTGATGACAAAAAGAACCAAAATGTTAAAGGGAAAATACGTCAAACCAATTGAGAATGGGGCTAGGCAACAAGATGCAGGCCAGCACAGGTGTTGGGGTAGTAGTGAGGTTCAAGATTGAAAGGAAGGAATGGAAATTGGAAGACATTCTGTGTCTAACCTCCTCTTGCCTCCATTCTATTTGCTAGTGATGAACAGACAAAATGCAGTTCTGTTGGGGAGGGGATTTGTCTTTGAAGTTCCTGGTGAAAGTGACTGAATCTAAGCACCTGAATTATGTCTAGGAACTCCTGGGTTTGGGGCTAGGTCCATAGGCTAACAGTCTACTCAGATCTAGGAGTAGCCATGAATCCTCATCCCAAATAAAATTTGTTTTGAATATATGTGTGTGTACGTATACACATATATGTGTGTATACATACAATGTGATGCCATACATGTGCCATAACTCCATTATATCATGCATATATAATAGAGTTAGGAACTAGACCTGTAATTTCTTTAATATAAGGGGGCACCTAAGTGAAGAAACTCACTCTACCAATCCATTCTACCTCTTTATAGTCTTAGTGAATTACCTATGGCAATAGAAGTGATTTCTATTGGCTGTGTGACATTAGACATTTAAAAGCAAGATTTGAACATCGGACTATTTTGACTTCCAGGTCAGTTCCCTATACACTACACTGTGCTCTGATGAGAATCCCTTGGAAAAGAGTGGAGTTTCCTACTAGATGGGGGCTAAGCCAAGAGTTTATTTGGATAAATACATATAAACAATATGCATAGACTAATAATCCTAACACTGTTTGCCACAAAAGGAGCAGAATGAAGGCATAGAGATACCCTGTCCTCTGAGAGCTATGGGGTGGGGAGGAATAAGCATTTATTAAGTGACTAATATGTGCCAGGGCAGTTAGGTGGCACAATAGATAGAGTGCCAGGCCTGGGGTCAGGAAGACATCTTCCTAAATTCAAATCTGGTCTCAGACATCTACTAGCTATGTGACAGTGGGCAAGTCACTTAACCTCTGTTTGCCTCAGTTTCATCACCTGTAAAATAGGACTCATAATAGTACCAACCTCCCAAGGTTGTTGTAAGCATAAAATAATATTTGTAAAATGTTTAACATAATGTCTGCCACATTGTAGGTGTTATATAAATGTTAGCTATTTGTTGTTCAGTCATTTTTTAATCATGTCCAACTCATGGACCAATCTCCTTGTTTCCAAATGCCCTTCAGAGTCATGTCCAACCTTTTGGAACTATACCTTGAATTGCCAGCTGCTGACAAGTATGTTGATACTCCCATGCTTTGTCCTTCCTCAGTATGGCTCTGTTGGGATATTACAATTGACCCAAGTCTTCAGTCCTAAGGATGAAACTCATTTTGAATACTCAGTTAAGTATCTTTATATCATTTGATGATGAGTTCTCTCTCTCTCTCTCTCTCTCTCTCTCTCTCTCTCTCTCTCTCTCTCTCTCTCTCTCTCTCTCTCTCTTTCTCTCTCTCCCTCTCTCTCCTTCTCTCCCTCTCTCCCCTCTCTTGCTCTCTTTTCCTCAATGTTGTGAAACATAAAATGCAATGAATTTGATATACCTTCAGGAGATAGAATTTTGAAGTTAAAAGGATCTTAGATATCATTCCTACTTCCCCATTATACATATGAGAAGCTTGAAACTGATATTATTTTTGTTCTCACTAATAGGCATGACCTTGGGTATGTACTAATTTTCTTAGCAACAATATTTACTAAATGCTTTATGGTTTGTAAAGGATTTTCCTCATGCAAAACCTATGCCCTTCCTCTAGTGATTTTTTCCCCTTGGTTTCACCAGTACCAAGATTAATTTTTTTTTTGTTAATTGCATTGAATATTCTGATAATATCAGGCATCTCTCACAATTGTGCTATTTAGAGAATTGCTAGAACTGTGTAAGACCAAGAGCCAATCCATGGTAGAATAAGTGATTAGGAGGTATGAGCAAACAGTTATTGAAAGATTTAAAATACCACAAAAGAAAATCAAGCTACTTGAAAGGAACTAAAATCTCCCCTTTCCAGTATGAAATGCTGTAATTTGCTAAAATATATTGAAAATATGGATTTTGGGCAACTGTCCCATTAGGACAATAGGCTTTCAGTGAATTGTCTTTGTACAAATTGATTTTAAGTGAACTGGCCTAGAAACAACTCTCTCCTCCTAGCCATGGTAATGACATAGCCCAGGGATCTTGTTTCACTGTATTGAATATCAAGAACACTAATTCTGTTTTATGTTTATTAGTCTGGTGTTTTTAAAAGGTACACACTCAAATAAACTGATCCCAAAGAGAAACAAGCTAGCTAAAACCACATGGCTTTTATCATACCATTGTTCATTGATTTCAAGGGAACTGTGATCTTCTCAATGGGAATATTCCTTCCAGTGGCACAAATTGCAACACATCACTTCTTTTCCTGTGTGACTTTTGTACACGTCCCCTGGGTATCCTCTCCATGAGGTGCATTGGTTCATGAGACCAGGTTCTTTTAGGCTTTGGGGAAAGAAAGTATTTGATATATTCACCATAAAAGTCTAAACATTTTACAAAGAGAGTAGAGGAAGGAGTTGAGCCCTATCAAGCAAGAAGATGCACTGTAGGCATGACCCTGGGTTAAAAAGTAGATCTGTCAACCAAGTAAGAAATTCAGCAACTTCTCAATCCAAAGAAATGAGGTTGCTGCCTTCACACTGTCACCCCAGATAGACTCATTATAGGTTCACCAGATTGTGAACTCCTTGGGGGCAGGGTCTGTCTTTTGACTCCTTTTTTCCCCAGCATTTGATATAATACCTGTACATAATCAGCACTTAATAAATGTTTCTTGATTAACACAGCAAAAGGTGTCATTAAGGCAGCATCCCTTTTTGACTGATGAGTCTCTAGATCTTTAATTGCATGCTCTTTTCCTGATTCCATGTTAGTTTTGAACTACTGTGCACTAGATCCTTAGGTCATCTGAGGGGTTATCATCTTTTCTTCATTCTTGACAGCAGATGGGCACACATATAAATCACCAGGTTGTACAAAATAAGAAGATATAAAAAAGACATAATGGAGTATGGGAGCTAACCACATCCAAGGTATATAACTAATTATGTAGGAGACATTTATAGACATAGATATAATCAAATATAGAAGTTAATTGCAAAACAGGATATGCATAGTCATAAGAGGATATGGAAACCAGCTGTTGCCTGGAGATTGGATGCAAGACAAGCAAGAAATATATAATCTATCATTTCAAGTAAAAAGTCAACGATCACTTCCTGATCAATCTCATGTGCCAATAATTCTGTCCAAGGCCTATGTAATTGTATGATTTAACTCAGATATCCTGAGACCTTCTCCAAGTTTTGAAATATGTTATATGGGCCACAACTAGAGGTATTCACCATGCTCCCACAATGTTCTGGGAGTCTTCCCCTAGATCATTTGACATTTCATGAGTACTGATTTAGCATATGAGCTGTCCATCTGTTATTTGCACTCTCACTTTATGATTGGTCTACCTCCTTTCCTAGTGTGGTATCTCCATGATAGCATCTTATATGACACCTTTTGTATATAAAATGTAATTTATAACATGTTGGAACCTATACTCTTCTCCATTGCCCTTTGGGAGAATCCCTTGGAGATTATAGTATTCCCAGAACACAGCTTTATATTCATTATCAGAAAAATAGCCCACAGTAATCTTATACCAGGGATGGGGAACCTATGGCCTCAAGGCCACATGCAGCCCTCTAGGTCCTCAAATGTGACCTTTAAGTTTGTATTCAGTCAAATGGCTTCACTTGAGGATCTAGAGGGCTACAAGTGGCTTTGAGGTTTCAGATTCTCCACCCTTGTCTTAGAGCAACAGGTTACATGACATTCCATAAGAAATTCAAGATAGATATATGACCTGAATATTAAAGATCATAGTGTAAAAACATTAGAAGTAAAGCAGTTCATACATCTTTCACAACTATAGGTAGGAGATTTATTCTTTAAAAAAAAGGGGGGGGATGTAGAAGCAAGTAAAAAAGAAAAATACATAATTTCCATTGAAAATCTCGTGCACAATACCCTTTGACCCAGCAATATCACTTCTAGTACTGTATCCCAAGAATATCATAAAAATGGGAAAGGATCCCACATGCACAAAAATATTTAAAGCACCTCTCTTTGTGGTGGCCAAGAACTGGAAATCAAGGGGATGCCCATCAGTTGGGGAATGGCTGAACAAGTTGTGGTATATGAATGTAATGCAATACTATTGTGCTATAAGAAATGATGAACAGGAAGACTTCAGAGAGGCCTGGAAGGAGTTATATGAACTGATGCTGAGTGAAAGGAGCAGAACCAGGAGAACTTTTCCAATTAAATATTTTACATTTTCTTCTATCTTTTCATTCTTTAGATTTTGTTTGACTGATTCTTGTTGCCTCATTGAGTCATTAGTTTCTACTTGCCCAATTCTAATCTTCATCGTATTGTTTTCTTCAGTTAACTTTTGCATCTCCTTTTCCATCTGACCAATTTTTCCCTTTAAGGAGCTATTTTCTCCATTTAATTTTTGTACTTCTTTTTCCATTCGACCAATTTTCCCAGTTAGGTTTTGTGTTTCCTTTTCCATGTGATCAATTTTCCCAATTAGGTTTTGGGTTTCCTTTTCCGTTTGATTAATTCTTCCTTTTAGGGAATTATTCTCTCCAGTTAATTTTTGAACTTCCTTTTCCATTTGTTCAATTTTCCTTTTCAGAGTTATGTTCTCATCAGTGAATTCTTTTTTTATAATTTTAAAATCATTGGCCAGTTTTTCTTTTATTTCCTTCTTCATCTGTTCCAGGTAATCTAGTTGAGCTTGCGAGAAATTCATAGTCCCTTCTGAGGTTTCAGATGGAAGTACAGTCTCAGCTCTGACCTCTTTGGTGTCTGTGTTTTGGTCCTTATCCCCATAGAAAGATTCTATGGTTTTTTCACTTTTTGTCTGCTTTTTCCGATTCATGATGTTGGCTGAGTGTTGTAGCTTCTGGTTCTTTCAGTCAGAAGGTACAGATCTTTGTGTTGAGCTGATGTGTGTCGAGGCTAAAAGCAGGTTTTTGTTTTTTGTTTCCCAGATCAACCCTGGGGTTAGCTTGTTAGGTGTGTGGGAGGGGTGGTCTGGTCTCAGGAGATCTCCTCAGCTGACCTGAGGCAAAGGTAAGGTCAGGGGATGGTGATCCCAGCTTCCCTATTGTCTTCCCTTTTCCCCTGAAGGGCTGGGGCACGCCTAGATGCTAATGCGTGTTCCCACCCCTCCTGGGGCTCGTCTCCTGGTGCTGAGGCCTGCCTGGGCCTCAGTGTGAACCCTCTCCGCCCTGGGTTGTCCGTCCCTCCAGACCGCCTCCGCCACAGTAGGAAGAATCCCCTCCCTCCCCCCGCTACCCCTCCAGCCTCTGGTGTTATGAGACCACCCGCCCCCCTCCGCTGCTCCCGCTGCTCCAGGATCCATCTGGGGAAACACTTCATGGCTCCTCCATGGCCATCAGTGGGGAGGAGAGAGCATCCACTGATCATTCCGCCATCCCGGCTCCCGGAAGTCCAAGTAGGCGACCCACCAAAGTTCAGTCTTCAGGCTGAAGGCCTCAAGGGCCGCCGCGCTGACATCCAGCACCCAGCGGCTCCCATCAGCTCCCACCGGCTCGGCCTGGCCTGTCTCCTGCTTCACCAGCCTCGCCCGCCACTCCCAGGCCCCCCAGGTCCCCTCCGCCCTGCTGCGCCGACAGCGCTGCGCTGTGCGCTGGAGGCCCACCCCCACGGAACAGATCCCTCCTGTGGACCCTCCAGTCCAACCTGGGCTCTGAATCCACCAAAGTCTGTCACCCATTGGATTCCACACCTCCAAAGCTTGGTCAGATTCTCCCCTCAGAGATATCCAGAGGAGTTTGTCCAGGAGCTTAGGTGAGTCGTTGCTTTCACTCCGCCATCTTCCAGGAGAACTTTGTACACAACAACAACCACAGTGAGTGTGGAATTTTTCTGGTAGACTTAGCCCTTCACAGCAATACAAGAACCTTAAAAAATTCCCAATGGACTCTTGAGGCAAAATGCCATCCATATCCAGAGAAAGAACTATGGAATTGGATTGTAGGATGCAGCAGACTATTTTCTCTTGTGTTCTGTTTTGCTTTGCTTTGTTTTGGTTTTTCTCTTTGTTTCTCCCATTCATTTTAATTCTTCCATGCAACATGACTAAAGTGAAAATGTATTTAGTGAGAATATATGTGTAGAACCCATCTAAGATTACATGCCATCTGGGCAGGGATGTGGGAGGGAGGGGGAAAGGAGAGAGGAAGAAGGAGGAGAAAACATAAGATTTATGAAAGTGATTGTAGAAAACTGAAAACAAATTAATTAATTAATAAAAAAGAAAATCTCCTGCACATATACAATTGTTATATCTAGGATGAGCAGGGAAGTGATCATTTGGGAACATATCTGGAACTAATTATTCAGATAAAGGTTTGGCATACAATATATATAAACAACTAGCACAAATTTATAAATGCAAAAGCCATTCCCCAGTAGAGAAAAAAGGTCATCAACTCATAACTTTCAAAAAAGAATTGCTAGCTATTAACAACCTCATGAAAGAAAGCTCCACATCACCACTAATAGGAAAAAGGCAAACCAAAAGAATCTTGAAATTTCACCTGGAACTCAGAAAATTAACAAAGACAAGAAAAGATGGTGATAGTCAACGCAAGAGGAGCTGTGGAAAGATAAGCACATTAATGCATTGCTGGTGGAGAGGTGAACTAGGATAATCACTCTGGCAAGCAACTGGTAAATTATGCAAATAGAGTAGCCAAAATGACCATATACCTTAATCTTGAAATTCTGCTGTTTGCAATATACCATAAGTAGTCACTGATTTATTTAAAGTCCCTCTATATACGAAAATATTTACAGCAACAATTTTTTTTGTTACAGAAAAGAATTGGAAACTAAGTAGATGAGTGTTGATTGGGGAATGATTAAACAAGTTAGAGTACATGAATGTTGTAGAATATTATTGTGATATATAAAATGATGACTATGATGAATACAGAGAAACATAAATTGATTAAAAGTAAAGTGAGCAGAGCCAAGACAACAATGTATAAAATAATTATAAATATGCAAATGATAGAAATCAGAATTAAATATTGTAAAATTATGAAGAACTTGGCTCCAAAGAAGAGATATGGAAAAGTACCTCTCCCAAATTCTTTGCTTATACAGACTTCACAGGTGTGGAATATTGCATATAATATTAGATTTGGGAGGTGTATCGATTGGTTTTGCTTATATTTTTCTTTGTCTTTTTATTTAAAAGAAAAACTTTATCATAAGGGATGAATCTCTGAGATGAGGCAAGAACATAAGGAGAAATGTGGGCAATATAAAAACAGATATATCAATAACAATCTATTTTTAAAAGAAAGTTTGCCATGGCATCCAATTAAGCAAAGTTATCCCCAAAACATTCAAAGATAAAAATAGAAAGAGGAATAAAAACAGGAAAAAAAATGGAAAAGATTTGCAAAAAGAAAAATAATAAATTTTTCTCTCTCAAAGATAATAGGACTATTTCCCTTAGATAATGGACTTGAACACTAAAATCAAAAGTTACAAGGTATTTATAGAGGGAGTAGAAAAACCACTAAAGAGAACAAAGAAAGAAAGAAGAGCAACCAGGCTGGATCAAGTATATTTAGACAATATCCATGTTGGAAGCTATACAGTTATGAGGACATTGAGGAATGGATTGACAAAGCATATAAAAAAATAGAAGATACCAAAGGAGTTGAAAATAAAAACATCTCAGTTCTTTCTGATTCCAGAAAGAAAATGTAGAAGAGGGGGAGGAGCCAAGATGGTGGAGTAGAAAGATACACATATGCTAGCTCCTAACCCGCAGCCCATAAAATATCTATAAAGAAGAACTCCCAACAAATTCTGCAGCAGCAGAAGCCACAGAACAAGGGAGTGGAGGATATTTCTGTTCCAGAGAGACCTGAAAAACCAACGCAAAAGGTCTGTCACGCACCAGGACTGGAGCAGAGCCCAGCCCTTCCTTGGCTGCGCAGCACCAAGAGGAGAAGATCTGAGCAGGCTTCAGGGACAGAATCTCCAGCAGCCACGCAGGTCCCTCCACCCACAGGAGCCAAAGGTCAGTGAGAGGGTCTTTTCAGCTTGCCAAGAGGGGAGTGGGGTGTCTCCATAACTCAGACCCTCTCGGGAGGCAGCAGCAGAGGCAGCAGCAGACAGGGGCTCCTAAAGCAGGCATTGTTGAGGGTCTCTGCATAAACCCCCTGAGGGAACTGAGCCTGTGAGGCTGCCCTGCCCCCAGCTGAGCACCTGAACTTAATCTCACACTGAATAGCAGCCCTGCCCCCACCCAAAGCCCTGAGGCTGGGAAGCAGCATTTGAATCTCAGACCCCAAGCACTAGCTAGGCAGAGGGTGGTAGGTATAGAGAGGACACTCAGAAGTCAAGTAACTGGCTGGAAAAATGCCCAGAAAAGGGAAAAAAAATAAGATCATAGAAGGTTACTTTCTTGGTGAACAGATATCTCCTCCCATCCTTTCAGAGGAGGAAGAACAAGGCTTACCATCAGGGAAAGACATAGAAGTCAAGGCTTCTGTATCCCAAACATTCAAAATAAATATTCAATGGGCTTAGGCCATGGAAGAGCTCAAAAAGGATTTTGAAAATCAAGTTAGAGAGGTGGAGGAAAAAATGGGAAGAGAAATGAGAGAGATGAAAGAAAAGCATGAAAAGCAGGTCAGCACCTTGCTAAAGGAGACCCAAAAAAATGCTGAAGAAAATAACACCTTGAAAAATAGGCTAACTCAATTGACAAAAGAGGTTCAAAAAGCCAATGAGGAGAAGAATGTTTTCAAAAGCAGAATTAGCCAAATGGGAAAGGAGCTTCAAAAGCTCACTGAAGAAAATAGTTCTTTCAAAATTAGAATGGAACAGATGGAGGCTAATGACTTTATGAGAAACCAAGAAATCACAAAACAAAACCAAAAGAATGAAAAAATGGAAGATAATGTGAAATACCTCATTGGAAAAACAACTGACCTGGAAAATAGACCCAGGAGAGACAATTTAAAAATTATGGGATTGCCTAAAAGCCATGATCAAAAAAAGAGCCTAGACATCATCTTTCATGACATTATCAAGGAAAATTGCCCTGATATTCTAGAACCAGAGGGCAAGATAAGTATTCAAGGAATCCACCAATCACTACCTGAAAGAGATCCAAAAAGAGAAACTCCTAGGAACATTGTGGACAAATTTCAGAGTTCCCTAGTCAAGGAGAAAATATTGCAAGCAGCTAGAAAGAAACAAAGAAAATGTAGAAGAGAATGTGGGGGAGAATTGCATATTAAGCAGTACATTCAAGAGATGAAATCCAGGAGCCAGAGGATTGAAGCATGAAGTAGAGAATTTGGTGAAGATCAAATAAAGAAGAAACAGCTGTGATTCTGTGGATGGGATTATGATAAGTGACAATATAAAGAAGGCTAAACACCTCAAATCTTCTTTTTTGTCAAAGAGGACTTCAGCAATGTGAAAGAACAAAATTGGCTGTGGAGTTAATACCCACAATGAGTAAGGAGATAGTAAGAGAGTCCCTAGTTCCCTTTGATGAATTCAAGTAATCTAGCCTTAACAAATTATATCCTTGAGTACTAAAAGATCTAACAGGTGTGATTGTTGAGCTACTCTAAGTAATATCTGAAAGATCATGGAAAATGGAAGAAGTATCACAAGACTGTAAAACAGCAAATTCCAACTTGATTTCTTTTTAAAAAGTGGGGGAAAATATCAGGTTGAAAACCATAAGCCACTGAGTTTGACTTTGATTCTCAGAGAAGATTTAGAATGTTTCATCTTAGAAATAGTGGTCAACAAGATGACACTATGGAAGAAAAAAAACTTGCAATGACTTCACCAATATGGCAGAGTAAACAGTGAATTGCTATATCTCTCCTACACTCATCTCTAAACAACCATAAAATAGAGTGCCCAAACAAATCCTGGAACATCAGGACCATCAAAAAGATAGGTTGAAACAATCTGTTAGCCCAAGAAACTTAAAGGATTGGGACAAAGTCTATCTCACTGGGTGAAAGGGACTTTCTTCCAGGAAAGGAAGTATTCTAGAAAGGTAGCAGCAAGCCCCACTTCAGCACACCAGGGAGCCTCTAAAGGTTAGACCACCATTGAGAAATGCAGAAACATCCCACTGGGCCTCAGCACATGTCAGGTACCACCACTAGGACTGCGGCTCAGCACCAAGTAAGCTGCCAGACCCCTATGGCCTCCAGCAGTGCCAGCCAATTCCTGCTCCACTCCCTTAGTGCAGCACTAGAGAGGGTCCCCTGTGGACTTCAGGGCAACATCAACACAGCACCACACAAACAGTCAGTAGCACAAGCACAAACACTAGAACAAGAAGTCTGAGACAGTACCCCTTCCACCCTGGGAGCAGAGTTCAAATTTAAAAGAAAAGGAAAAGCCCCCCACCCCCGCACCCCAAAATAAAGATGAGCAAAAACCAAAACCAAACAAACAAAAAGAATCTGACCACAGAAAGTTATTAGACACAGGGAAGACCAAGATACAAACTTAGAAGAGGTCAACAATGTCAAAACACCTATGGGCAAACCCCAAAGAAAAATAGGAAGTGGTCTCAAGCACAGAAAGAACTCATAGAAGAACTCAAAAAGGAGCTTAAAAATCATATGAAAGAGGTAGAAGAAAAATTGGGAAAATAAATGAGTGATGCAAGAGAATTATGAAAAAGTCAACAGCTTGGAAAACTTCTTAAAAAGTAGAATTGGCCAAATGGAAAAGAAGATAACAAAAAGCTACTGAAGAAAACAACTCCTTAAAGAGGAGTTGGTCAAATGGAAAAGAAAATACAAAAACCAATAATTGAGGAAAACAACATCCTAAAAGTTAGAATTGGGTAAGTAGAAGCTAATGACTCTACAAGACATCATGAAACAATCAAAGAAATTCAAAAAAATGAAAAAAATTGAAGAAAATGTAAAATAACTCATGGGAAAAACAACTGCAAAATAGATCTGGGAGAGACAATATCAGAATTATTGGACTACCTGAAAGCCATAATCAAAAGAAGCATCTTTCAGGATATGTCAGGGAAAACTGCCCTGTTGTCCTAGAACCAGAGGGCAAAATAGGCATTGAAAGAATCCACTGATCATCTCAGGAAAGAGATCCCAAAATAAAAACCTCAAGGAATATTATGGCCAAATATCAGAACTATCAAGTGAAGGGAAAAAATGGCCAGGAAAAATTCAAAAATCTGGGAGTCACAATTAGGATCACATAGGACATGGCAGCTGCAATATTAAAGGATCAGAGGACATGGGACATGATATCCCAAAAGACAAAGGAACTAGGACTGCAACCAAGAATGACTTACTCAGCAAAACCAAGCATAATACAGCAAGGGAAAAATGATCATTCAACAAAATATGAAGTTAAGTCTTCATAAGATGAAGTCCAGAGCTAAACCAAAAATTTGACTTCTAATATCAAGACCTAAGAGAAACACAAACAGGTAAAAGGGGAAAAGAAAACATGAGGGATTCAACAGAGCTAAACTATGTACATCCATAGATGGGAATGTTATCCTTGTAACTTCTAAAAATTATATCATCAACAGTAAAGTAGAAGGAATATACATAGACAGAGTGTATGGGTATAAGGTGAATTTGAGGAAATGACATAAAAAATTAAGGGTTGAGAAAGAGGAGTACTTTGGATGCTAAAGGAAGGAAGAGGTGGAGTGAGGTAAATCATCTCACGTGAAGAGGCAAGAATGACCTATTACAGTAGACGGGAAATAGAGAAGGTGGGCTCTGGGAATTGCTTGAACCTTACTGTCATCAGTATTGGCTGAAAGAGGGAATAATGGGCACAATCAGTTGAATGTAGAACTCTGTCTTACTTGAGAGGAAAGCAGGAGGGGAGGAGATTAAGTAAAGGTGGGCAGATTGGAGGAGGTGGTAGACAAAAATAAAATACTGGTGAAGTGAAAAGAGTGAAAAAAGAGAAAGGACAAACAGGAGAAAGGATAAAATGGATGAGAATACGCAGGTAGAAATCACAACTGCAAATGTGAATGGGAAGAACTCTCCCATAAAACAGAAATGCGTAGCAAAGTGGATCAAAAAACAGAATCTTACAATATGCTGCTTATAAAAAAAAAAAACACTTGAAGCAGAGAGACACACACAGAGGAAAGGTAAGGAACTAGAGTAGAATCTATTCTGCTTCAGTTGAAATAAAAATAGCAAGAGTAGCAATCTTGATCTTAAACAATGTAAAAGCAAAAATAAACCTGATTAAAAGAGATAAGGAAAGAAACTACATCTTGCAAAAAGGTATCATAGACAATGAAGCAATTAAATTAGAAGAGCAAGGGATAGTTTATCTGTCATATCTATGGGGAAGGGAAAAATTCATGACCAAACAAGGGATAGGGAGCATTACAAAATGTAGAATAAAATAACTTTGATCATATTAAATTGAAAGGCTTTTGTACAAACAAAACCAGTGCAACCAAGATTAGAAGGAAATCAGCTGGGAAACTCTTTACAGCAAATGCATCTGATAAAGGCCTCATTTCTCAAATATATAAAGAAATGAGTCAAATTTGTGAGAATACAAACCATTGTCCAATTGATAAATGGTCAAAGGATATGAACTGGCAGTTTTCAGATCAAGAAATCAAAGATATGTGTAGGTATATGAAGATGTGCTTTATTTCACTTTTGATTAGAGAAATGCAAATTAAAACAACTCTAAAATACCATTTCACACAAATCAGATTGGCTAATATTGCTGAAAAGGAAAATTATAACTGTTGGAGAGGATGTGGGAAAATTGGGACATTAATGCAGTGGAGCTGTGAATTGATCCAATCATTCTGGAGAGGAATTTGGAACTATGCCCAAAGGGCAATCAAACAGTATACTTCTTGGTCCTGCAATCCTGCTAATAGTTTTGTATCCCAAAAAGATCATAAAAGGGGGGAAAGGATTTATATGTGCAAAAATATTTATAGCAGCCCTATTAATGGTGGCAAAATATCAGAAACTGAGGGAATACCCACCAGTTGGGGAATGGCTGAACAGGCTGTGGTATTGAATGTAGTGGAATACTATTGTGCAATAAGAAATGATGAATAAGCAGGTTTCGGAAAAACTTGGAAAAACTTGTACAAACTGATGCAAAGTGAAATGAGCAGAAGCAGGAAAACATTGTACACAGTACTAGCAACATTGTATTATGATCAACTATGAATGACTCACTCTTCTTAGCAACATAATGACAAGTACAAAGGATTCACTAAGGAAAATGTTATCTATATTCAGATAAAGGACTGATTGATTTTGAATGCATACTGAAGCATATTTTTTTACTTTGTCCAGTCTTGTGTTTTTCCCCTTTTGATCTGTTTCTTCTTCCACAACTGTGACATGATAATACATATATTAACTATGTTAAACTGCCTACTATTTTCAGAAGAAGGGGAGGGGAAAGAGGGATGGAGAAATAATTGGAACTCAAAATCCTGTAAAAATAAATGCTAAAAATTTTCTTGATATATACTTGGGGAAGAAATAAAATACTATTTAGAGAAAAAATAGTTGTTAACCCCACAAAAGGAAACAGTAATTGCAAGGAACCAGCCTAATTACATCAAAAACAGGTCTTGCCTGACTTTTCCTTTTTTTTAATGGGCTCAATTAAATTGTAGATGAGGAAGGTGATGTAGATAAAGTTTATCTGGATTTTAGTAAAGTTCTAACGAAGTATGTCATACTACCATTGTGAAGAGGATGGAGAAGTATGATTTAGATAAGAATATAATGACATAGTTTCAGAATTGGTTATATGACCATATTAAGTTCAATGTTAATTTGTCATGATCTCTTCAGTGGAATATTCTAGGAAACTGTGCTCAGTTCTGTTCTGTTTAATTTTTTGTATCAATGACTTGGATAAATCAGTTTTGTAGGTTACAGAAATCTAGGAGCAATGGCTAAGCCCCCGGACAGTAGATTCAGGATTAAATAAGATCTTGAAAAGCTACAGCAGAGGATTTTAACCTTTTCTGTTCCATGGATCCTCCTAGCAATCACTGTAATGGATGGACTGCTTCTCAAAACAATATCTTAAATGAATAAAATAAAATACAAGATTATAAAGGGTTAGAAGGATACCATGAAGTTAAAATCCACAGGACATAGCAACTGATTGGCTATGCGTCCAGAGAATGAGGAGTTGAAAATAACATCTAGGTTGCCAGTCTTGGTGAATGGGAACATGGTGGCTGGCACCCTCCACAGTATCAGGGAGGTTAAGAAGATGGAAGGAATTGGGGAAGAGGAAGGTAATTAGTCCAGTTTTGCACATGTTAAGTTCAAGATATAAACGGAACATTCTGTTTAAAATATCAAATGGGCAGTTGGATATTTGAGACTGGAGATGAGGATAAAGGTTAGGATCAGATAAATAGATCTGAGAATCACCTGCATAGAGATGATAATGCATGGAGGCTAACCAGATCATTAAGTATAGAGGGAGAAGAGAAGAAGAACTTTAGGGGACCCCTTTGTTGTATTTGTCCTTTGTTTTCGAAGAAGACCATGACATCAGAGAAATGATGACATGACTTGCACTTGACTTTGTTTTGAGTGAAGGAGCAAGGTCAGAAGTCTCACTTTCTCCTCCTGAGCCATCTGTATCCAGTGACCAGATGTTCATCAGGATAACTGGAGACAGCCCCTAGGGGATCCCTAAGGTTAGTGTGTATAACCTAGATGAAGATCCAATAAAGGAGACTGAGAATCGGGAATCAGACACCTAGGGGAAGAACCAGGAGAGAATAGTGTTTTGAAAAACTAAAGAGGAGATATCAAGTTTAAAAGATCAACATTGTCAGAGACTGCACAGAGGTTGAAAAGGATGAGAATCTATTCTTCCATTCATCCATCTATCCATCCACCCATCTGGCTTAAAGCAAGGAAACAAAACCATTCAATGAGAAACCATTCTTAGATAACAAACTACAATTTTTGAATTCTACTTTCTCTCCCTCTCTTTTTTTTTTGATGAGTTTATTGGTGCTTCCAAATGGTGCAAGAGGGAGAGAATAAGAGAAAATACAAATGAAAGTCTCAGAAAAAGATCTTCAAGAGGTTTCTTTAGATGTAAAATATGACTTGTTAAACAATCAATCATAAATAGATTTTCAAAGTTTCTTTTAATCTTAAATGGAATATCTAGTCTAATTGCCTATAGGCAAAAACTGGAGGAATTTGCCTTCTCCACTAAGACATGTCAGGTGTCTTTTGAATTTAGGAAATATGGAGTCAGCTCAATCTTTCATTTTCATAATTCCATGTTGGTTATTTACCTGAAGACAGAAGCATGAACAAGGAAGGGCTCAGGGATTTTTTATCAAAGATTGATGTGGTGCACAATGTTTCCTTAAATCTACACTGAGATAAGAATACAGCCAAAGGTTCTTACCAGGTAGGAAAGGGGTGATAATTAAATGTAATTTGGAGAAGAAAATTAATAGTGATGGACTTGAATCCTTTATAGCAAATGTAAATTTCAAAGCACTTTTGTGCAGAAAGGTAACGAGCTATAATATATGGCAGAACTGTGATTACCGACAGTAATGGGGCTAGTGCAATGAGTTATCAAAGACTTTCATGTCATAGTTTTCAATGAGGAAAGGAGAGTCAGATGTAGAGCATTTTCTGGGATGCAACCCTGCAGTTGATTTAACTTGTAAAATTAGCAGGTTATTTCAATCTGTCTGCAGAAGAAGTTTAATTTCCAAAGCAGATAAAAAGGTAAAAGGTTTGAAGCAATGTATTTTAGGACAAAATATTATTTTCCCTACCCCATTTGTTGTGCCCAAATAATACATATTCTCCTCTTTGCAAGCACTCAATACTGAAAGACTATTTATTTTTTCTATTTTGCAAATGGATTGTGAATTAATTTTTCTCTGACAGCTCAGAATAGCCCCCTTCAAGAACTTAGGACATTTTAAAAGCAAGCAACATTTTTTCCTGGAGACCAGACTTTTTTCTTCTGGGAACATATATCTGAGATTTTAATATAATTCAGTGGGAAAATATGATTCACTTTTGTTTTTTTGACCTCTCTGTAACTAATCACTATCTCTATACTTCTACACTCCCTCCCTGACCCCCCACATGCTCACAAGCCTTCATTTGTAACAAATAAGCACAATAAAGCAATATAAATCAACATGTGAGCTATGTCTAAAAATTCATTATGCCCTTATAGTCTATCACGTCTCTGCCAAGAGAGATGGGAAGCATGCTTCATCATCAGTCTTCTGAAGTCCTGATTAGTCACTTCCTTGATCATTGTTCAACTGTCTTTCAAATGCTCCTTCCTCTATAGTACAGTGGTCATTGTGTAAATTGTTCCTCTAAGGTTGCTATGTCACTCTTTATCAGTTTTTGCCAGTCTTCCCAGATTTCTCTAAATCCATCATATTCATCACGTGGTATAGTACAATAATATTTCATTACATTTATATACTATAATTGATAGGTACCTATTTTGTTTCTAATTCTTTGCTATAGCATAAAGTAGGGCTATAGATATTTTTGTATGGCTGGATCTTTTCCCTCTGTCTTTCATATCTTCAAGGCTTATTTGCCTAACAATGGTGTCACTGCCTCAAAAGGTATGCACAGTTTTGGAACTTTATGGATATGGATCTCAAAATAATTTCCAGGGTGGTTGGACCAATTCATAACCTTGTTTCCACTTAAGAAAAAAAATTAATGCCTCCTCAGGAACAAAAGTTTGTTTGTTGTTGTTCATTGAAATATATCTCTAGAGAGGAAGATGGATTCAGAATTCGGGTGTTTTGAAGGATCAATATTATCTTATTCTAGTTGTTATTCTTGTCCTAGAAAAGTAGTTTCTAATCAATGAAATCATTTGAGCACAAACCCAATATTTATATATATTGTCTGTCTCTGTCTCAGTCTGTCTCTATTTCTATCTTTGTCTCTATCTCTCTATCTTTTTCTCTCTGTCTTTGTCTCTTTCTCTGTGTCTGTCTCTGCATAAAAGTAGACAATAAGAAATAGAGGGAGGGATTGATTGCTTCCAGCTGGGGAGACATAGGTGTCCTTCAAGGAGGATATGGAACCTCGGCTAGAATTCTCAAAAGAAGGGAATGACTTAAATCATTTCATCCTTATGATGTGGAAAAAAAAACTGTTCCATTCTTTGGATTTCTTTTGAAGGGGGACATAGAGGGAAGAGAGATAACCTAAGCAAAAAAATGAAGATAGAAGAGGACAGAATGAAATATGAATATAATTCATGTTTCCAGATTGTTTTGATCCATTTTGGCTGAAAATGAACAAAACAGAAGTGTCTGAAATCAAGCTAGAAAGTTAGGTTGGAACCATATTGGGGAGTGCCTTCAGTTCCAACTTAAAGAATTTGTATTCTATTCTGGAGACAAAGGTGTTAAAACAGGGGAATATAGAATGGATTGAAGTCTGGGAATAGGGATACCAGCTAGGCTGCTATTACAGTCCAAGAGAACGATAATGAACTAGAATGTTAGCAGTAAGTGGAAATGAGGGGATCAATGTAAAAGCATTATGGAACCTCTATTTTATATCTGAATCTTTTAGAATAAGCTTTTGGGCCTCCCTCACCCTATGATGTTCTTCCTCAATGTTGACTCTGGTATCTGGTTGACTCTAATTACCTGGTACAATGGAAAGCATGCTAGATTTGCATTCAGAAGGCCTAATTTCTCAACTCTTCTATTTAATGTCTGTGACTTTGGATAGTTGACCCTCAGAAGTCCAATTTGTAAAAATGGAATAGTTGAACTGAAGGACTTCTAAAGGTTCTTCCAGCTCTAAGAGCCTAATGCTACGGCCACAACCAGCTTGGGAAAAACCTCACTGCTTTCAACAGAAGATGCATTTCATTGTCAACTAATGAAGGAGTTGGGGAGCCTTCCATAAAGGAGTAAAGTTCAGTCCTCATTTCAGTGAAAAACAAAACAAAAAACCCTACTAACAGAATATTGTTTACCATCTCAGAGAAATGAATACCCATCCATGTTCCTAAAGATATATCATTACTTCGTACATCCAGATTTTATATATAAGAAATGAGGAAAAACTTGGAAGTAATGCTGTTTTGAAATGGAAAATGCTAATGAAATAAGGGTGATCAGAGGTCCCTGATCCATATACTAGCCTGGGGTACCTTTCAGTAAGCTGAACAATGCAGTTCTGTGGTGACAGACATGTTCTGACTTATTCATGAGGGATTTGTACTTTGCCAAAATATAGCAAGGCTTTATTGGTCACTATAGTGCGATTGTGTTAAAGGTGATTGACAACTAAGCCAAGAAGATATACTCAACTGATAGGCTTTTAAAGAAGCAGCTGAAGTCTCCATACTATGCAGCCAAAATGCCACAGCCATTGCTATCTGACTTGAAATTTTAGAATCTGTGAATTACTTGAAGAGCACAGAATAGAGGTATATGTGAAATACTTGGTCAATTTTCCCAGATGCCCCACTGGGAATTGTAACCTCTGGGAGAGAATATTAGGAGTTAAGAATTACTCTTTAATATTTTAAGTCTTTGTCAATATACACTTATGAGTCTTGTGTTTTTAAGGTTTGTTGTTGTAAGAGAGGAAATAAATAGCTGTCTTATACCTGATATCTACTTTTTACGCTGAGTGCCTTTTCTAGAAAGGACAATATGTGTTCCTTTTTCAGGGAGTACCTAGAAATGAGTCATACTTTAGATTTATTTAAAACATTTTCCCTTCAGTTATGTTCTGTGGTGGGGCTAATGAGTCATAGAGTGAATGAAAAATGTCAGAATCCCTTCTTTTGGAGCTAAAATTTTCCCTGCATTTAATCTGGGTCTGCATGAACACAGAATTGAATAAAATATCATTTAATAGATTTAAAAGTAAATTCAACAAAGCTGCAGCAGAGTTGCTAGGAAGAGAGAGTATAATACATTGAAGAGAATATTCTGGAAACCTTAAGGAACAATTTTCAAATGATTTTTATTATTAGTTATTTCTAAAAATATGGTCCAAATTATCGAGATTTGAACTTGTGATTTCTGAGAGAGAATTAGTCACCATTAGGCAATACCTACCAGCTAGATCTGTTGCCATTTGTAATGGACTTGCCGCATTGGAGTAAGGTGGGCCTACATTTCAGAGTTAGCAGTGGACAGAAGAAGAAAGGCTGAAGACTGAACAGGAAACTTAGTGTCCAAATGGTGTGTGTGTGTGTGTGTGTGTGTGTGTGTGTGTGTGTGTGTGTGTGTGTGTGTGTGTGTGTGTGTGTGTATGTGTGTGTGTGTGTCTGTGTATGTGGTTGTTGTTTTGGAGAAGGTTTATTTATCCTACCACAGAAAAGAGCAAACAAGAGTCAAAACTTTCATGAAGTACAAATAGATGCAGGGAATGAGATAAGGGGGAGCCACAGGTACTTGAGAGCAAGCCAGAAACAGAGATTTCACCAAATAATAGCTTGTGTTCTGTTTTCCCATGCTCAACAGTCCCTCTATGTGAACATGGAGAATTGGTTATTGGTCACCAAACAAGTCTTTGGACTTCTTGAAGTGGAGATGCTAAATGGACCAAATTATCTCTCCTAATGCATTACTGCTGGAACCCTAGAAAGAGATGACTAAAAAGAAAGCTGAAGGAAAGATTCTATTTCTGATTTCTGCAAAGAGGCTGTTTGGAGAAACTTTTCACACCAAAACGATATAAATTCTCAGGTGTGGTTGTCATTTTTTAGTCATGTTCAATTGTTTGTGACCCCATTTAGAGTTTTCTTTGCAGAGAGGTTTGCCATTTTCTTCCCTATTTCATTTTACCGATGACAAAACTGAAGCAAACAGGATTAAGTGACTTGACCAGGGTCACCTACCTAATAAGTGTCTGAGGCTGAATTTGAACTCAAGAAGATGAGTCTTCCTGAATCTAGACCTGGCACTCTATCTGCTGTACCATTTAGTTGCAATAAATTCACAAAAAGGAAGGGGAAACTTTAAAAAAAAAACACTTTATTAAAATAATAATAATAAACTGTGGATTGACTGGAATTGTAACAAAAACACAAGATGAGAAAAGCCATAATATTGTGGAGAACATGATTATATATTAACAACCAAATATCTCCCAGGCAGCTCCTTGAATAGATTCAAATGAAATTTTATGGGAAGTGAAAATATTCAGTATAATCTAATCATCTCTTACTTCTGCAGCAAAGAGTAATCTAAGCCCTCACTAAAGAAGATTATTTTTTAAAATGTTTCCTTCAGAATTCACACAATTTACAGTTGAAAGGGACCTCAGCTACCTTATAGTTCAACTAGTTCATGAAAGGAAACTACTGTAACGTACCCCGCAAGCTGTCGTACACTTTCTGCCTGAAGACATTCAATGAAGGGGAATAGATGTGACCCCCCCAAGACAACTTGCTCCACTTTGGGGGAATTTGACTATTAGGAAGGTTATTTTTTTTTTTTTTTGACATCAAGCCTAAATTTCCCCATTTTCAGCTTTTACTCATCACTTCTCATTCTGCCCCCAAGGCTAAAGGGAACAAGACTTCTACCTTTTCCACATGACAGACCTTTAAATACTTGAAGAAACCTGTCACATTTACCCTGGGGTCTTGTCTCCCTCCGTAATATGCTCAGATCCTTCAAATCAGTTTTCTCATACGTAAGGGCTTCCAAAAGTCTTATTGTAGTTTTAAGCTTTAATAGCCTAAAACTTGAAGCTTTAATTTAAATCAAATGGTTAAGCACTGCACTGAGACTTTGGGGACACCCTGGATATTGTTGCCAAAAGATCAAGAAAGAACATTGTAGTGATGAGACTATTTGTTCAGTCCTGGTGAAGTGTCTCCTGTCTGATTGGGGCTCTGTCTCCACGTCTCTGTCTGTCTGTCTCTCTCCCCCCACTCCCTCCCTGTATATTCACTGATTTCTGCAGAGGCTGTTTTCAGAAACTTTTGAAACCAAAACATTGATATAAATTCTCAGTTGTCACATTTTAGTCATGTCCAACTCTTTGTGACCCCATTTAGAGTTTTCTTGTGTATATATAATACAGATGTAATATATAATGGACATCTCTCTCTCTCTCTCTCTCTCTCTCTCTCTCTCTCTCTCTCTCTCTCTCTCTCTCTCTCTCTCTCTGTTTCTCTCTCTCTCTCTCTCCCCTTGCTCCTACTCTCCCTTTCTTTTCACTTAGGCTTAAAGATTTTCCGCTGTTTGAAGTATTGAAATTTCAGGTTTGAAACCATAAAAGTAATAATAGTAACAGCAAGAATTTGTATATTACTTTAAGGTTTGTAAAATGCTTTACACACATTATTTTATCTTCACACCAAACTGGGGAGGTAGGTGCATTATTCCCATTTTACAGATGAAGGAACTGAGACTGCTAAGTGATTTGACCATGGTCACACAGCTAGTAAGTATCTGAGGCAGGATTTGAACTCAGGTCTTCCTGATGCCAGTGTCCACTACTTTATCCACTAAGATTGCTTCTCTCATTTTGCCTTTTTCAAGGAGAGGAAGTGAGGCAGTTGAGGAAATTTCTTGATCACTTTGGCATAATTATCTATGTCAGAGACCTTCCTGCTGGTGAAAATCTGCCCCACTAACTCTTTGGGGTACGCTTGTAGTGCCTGCCTCACTGTAGTTCAGACTTTCCCTGAAAGATGGTCAGATCTTTGGAAACCTGTGGGTACAGGTAGAATGGGATCTATTAGAAGGTAAGAGGTTTGCCCTTACTGGAGGTCTTCAAAAGCAGAGTCTGGACAACCACTTATTAAGAAGAAGTGAATCAGAAGATTCTTTGGGGGGATATTGGTTGAAATAGATGGATACTGAGGTTTCTTCCAACTCTGAAATTCAATGATTCAAAAAAAATCAATGAGGTTTGAAAGAATGTACCTAAAGTAACATAGCAGCCCATTGGCTACATTTTTTTTGTAGGGGGAGGGTTGGGGAAACCTACACTGAAGTTTTGTTGTTGTTTTTTCCCCCTAATCAATCAACATTTATTAGATGACTGTTAGGTACCAGACACTAGGGCTAACACAAATATAAAAAATGAAACAACTCTAATTTTCAAGGGGCATACATTGTAATGGGAAGACTATGAATACCTACAGAAATATATACAGGCTGTATGTATGTGTATTATATATGTATATTATATATGCATGTATATTACATATGTATGTGTATTATATGTGTTATAATACACATGCATACATATATACATACACCTACATATATAGACATGCACGCACACACACATATATATATAATGAATAAATATATAGAAAGTAGTTAAGATACAAAGTTAGCTTGGGAGGAGGGGCACTACTAATTGAGGGAATAAGAAAAGACTTGTTGTAGGAGATTGTGCTTGAGTTTCAGCTTAAAGAAAGAAAGGGAATCTATGAATTGACAATGAGAAAGGAATGCATTCAAGGCATGGAGGATGGTGATTCCAAAGGCAAGGAGATGGGAGATTGGTTTTATGTATGAGGATTGCAGAGAAGTCTAGTTTTACTCTGCTAAAGAGTGTGAAACAATGGGAGGAGGTAAATGTCAGATGGAGTTGGAAAGATAGATTGGGGCCAGGTTGTGAAGTATTTTAAAAGCTATAAAGTGGCATTTATTTGTTATCCTAGAGGCAATAAGGAAACATAGCAATTAATGAATAAGGGTTCACCTGGTCAGATCTGTACTTCTGGGAAATTATTTAGATGATTTTCTGTAGAATGGACTGCAATGGTGAAATACGGAGACAGTGAGATCAATTACAGTCTATTGTAGTAATCTAGGCTGGATGTGATGATGATAACTGTGTGAACTGAGACAATGGTTAGACACAAGGAGTGCTAAAGAGGTAGAAACTGCCAAGTTTAGCAACGAATAGATGTCAGGTGAGAGAGAATGAGGAAGCCCAGAAAATGCTGAAGTTCCAAACCTGAGATTCTGGAAAGATAATAGTTCCTTTGACAGAAACAGGGAAACTTAGAAGATGGGAGAGTTAGGGGGAAAGCTAGATAATGAGTTCAGCTGGGTTTTTTTTCATAATTAGTTGAAGATGTTTCTGGGACATTCCATTTGAAATACCCAGTAAAGAACTGCTGGTGTGGTGCTGAATCTCAGAGGAGACAGTGGGAACTAGATTTGGGAGTGAACTCTGTAGGATGACAATTAAACCAATAGAAGCTGATGATGTTACTGAGAAAGAATATTGAGACTATTGAGGGAGAAAAAGAAGAGGTCCTAGGAAAGAACTTTGGGGTATACTTACATTAGAGAACAAGATATGAAGACTGAGAAGGGAAAGAATGGTCAAACAGGTAGGAGAGGAGTAGGGAGAGTTATTATCACTAAAACGTAGGGGGGAGGAGAGAAAGAGAGAGACAGACAGACAGAGACAGACAGAGAGAAAGAGAAAGAGAGAGAGACAGAGGCAGAGACAGAGAGAGAGACAGAGATAGAGAGAGTGTGTCCAGGAGGAGAGAGTGACTGACAGTGTCAAATGCTGCAAATAAACCAAGAAGGATGCAGATTAAGAATTGCCATCAGATTTGACAATTAGGAGATCATTGGTAAAAGGAGAGAGCAATTTCAGTTGAATGATGAGTTCAGAAGCTAGACTGAAAAGGGTTGAGGAATCAATGAGAAGGGAACTGGAGGCAGAATGGACATGGCTCTTTCAGATACTATGACTGAATAAAAAAAGAGGAAGAGAGCTAGAGGACAAGCAGGTTAGAATGCTCAAGGTGGACCAGAGCATTTCCAGCCAGACTTGTTAGCTTGCCAAGCACACATTAAGTGCTCCATTAATAACCTAATCTCACAGAAGTAATTAAAAGTTTAGGACTATTAGGGAAATTTTCATCCCGTACTTTCCAGAGCACTCATCTTCCATAACTGTCATTGGATGCATTTCTAGTCCTTCTCAAGAGAGGGAGGAAAAGTGTGTATATAATATATATGTAATATATGATGGCTAAACTCTGTTTTATCGTCACTCATGAGGAGAGACAGGAGAAATCATGACATATGAGTTATCCCTCATCTCCTTATTCATGGAGATAAAAACATAGATCTGCCATCATTTATGTAATATATACACACTGTGTATTTGGGGGGGGGAGGTGTAGGGGGAAGATAGCAATCAATTGTCCCAATAATTCCTGGGATCCTTTTTCACATTGAAGGAATGCCATAGAGTCAGAACAAAGGAGCTGTTTGCAGGGAACTGAAAATTCAAGTGAACTGAGCTACTAGTACACTTTCTTTTTTCTATTTTTTCTCTCTCCCTTCCCTTTTCCTTCCTCCCTGCTTTTCTTCCTCCCTGCTTTTCTTCCTTCCCACATTCCTTCTTCCTTCCCACCTTCCTTCCCACCTTCCTTCCTTCCTTCCTTCCTTCCTTCCTTCCTTCCTTCCTTCCTTCCTTCCTTCCTTCCTTCCTTCCTTCCTCCCTTCCTTCCTCCCTTCCTTCCTTCCACAGGATTCAGAGATAAGTAGTGTAACCAAAATGATCATCTCATCATATCTGCTTATGACTAGAATATGGGAAATAATGAGTTGCTAAACAAATGATGGCTACTAAACATTCATCTGGATGAAGAGAAGTCTATCATATGTTGGGCCTGATGTCCAGAAGCCCTGGATCTCAATTCTGACTCTGGACAAGTCACTTGGCCCTGTTTTTTTTTTTTCCACCCAAGGGTCCCCTAGAACTTAGTAAGTCATAGACTGGTTGCAGTCTGTACTGATGGCTAGAATTTCATATGCTGGCAAAATCATGTATCTACCCATCTGATCACTTGACTTTCTAGAGCATTCTCACCAAAATTTCAAGGTTATTTCAAAGTTTTCTTTGCTTTAGTTCCAATGCAGCTTATTTTTTTTAACCTGATAGTACAACTTAGAAAAATTTTAAGAATTACATGGTATTAAAGCATTCCAGGACTGCTTTGCTTGTGGAATCTTATTTGCATCAAAACAATCTCTCATTCTTGATGAGAGCTTGAGAAAGGCACAGGATCCTTTAAAACTCTTAGGATGATTTAAGAGTTAAATTTAACAATTGCTTTAGTCTCATCTTGACAAACATTTTAATTTGATATCCCTCATGTAAACCCATAAAACAGCATGATCTAAAAATTCCTAACAAATCTATTAATAAAAATTTAAATATGTATGCATTACTTATCAAGTTTGAGTTAATTACATAGCAATATTGTCTTGTATACACCTTAATTAGATTAAATATTGATTAGTGCACTTTCCATTGATATTTCATTAACACACAATAACTGTCTTGTTCTATAGAGATGAAGCTTTAAATTAATTTTAAAAGTCAGGCTGAAAATGAAAAGTTACAGCAACAAATGCAAAAAGCACCTACTCTCTAAGCATGAACAACATTGGGAGGGGAAGCTTTTGAATTAAAATGGAAAAGAAAAATTAAACTACCTGTTTCAAGGGTTTGAAATAATTAGATCTAAAAATGGTACTACTTTTTTTAAAAAAATGGATTACAACTGTAATATTAGCAAATGTAGACACACCTATCACTATGCTAAGCAAGAGGTTATGAAATATTACAATTATTCAGAAAGATTATGATCTTTGTTTATTTCAGAAAGAACTTATATATTTAACAGCATCATAGATCCTTAAGCATGTGATTAAGGCTGTTTATTTTCATGCTGATGAGCCACGAGCTGTTTCAATAGGGAGATGCTGTAATTTTCGCATGATCTGGAAAAATAATTCATGGTACTTTTTATGTTGTCATTAACTGTCACATTTCGTGAGTTAAATATGAGTCCTGTCATTTGGAAGTCAGCAAGCGGCTCCTAAATTTCTCAATTTCATTAGCAATTGATTCAAATCATTTCCCGAAAAGAGTTGGAATTGACATATGAATTGTAGTGGTTCCTCAGCTTGGTGATTAATTAATCAAGCCATCAGGTTCACATTAAACTATTTATCAATCTTACGATTTCCTGCTTTTCAAAAAAAATTAAAAAGCACTCTAATGATGTTTTATGAGTTTGAAGAAAAATTAAAAGAGTATCAAGAGAGTATAACTTGTCCTGCTTCAGGAAATACCATAATGACAATTTCTAGAAGAGCTTGGAAGGGCACCTGAACCAGTACAGTGTAACTGAAACAGCTGTGGGAGAGGAAGCCGGTTTACCTGGGTTCTAGATCATGCTCTTTCTACTAGATATCTTTGTGACCCTAGGTAAGTTAGGTTAATCATTTATGGACCTCAGATTCCTCATCTGTTAAATATGGAGGAATGGACCAAAGTATTGAAGTTACTTGCCCAAAGTTATGTGGATAATGTATGACAAAGTCAGAATTCAAACCCAGATCCTTTGACCCTAAGGACAATATTTTTGAAAAAGAACTCTAACTGTGTCTTAGATTATTTGACTTCAAGATTAGGACTCCTTTTATTACTCCAAAATGTCCCTTTCTCTGTGATCATTTCCAACAACTGCTTACTGGGGAATGGGGGTTGTTGGGAGAGGGGGTGTTACACAGTGTTAGGTAATATAAAGGGTACAATACTCAGGCAATATGGCAAAGTAAAATAACTGGTGCATTTTGTACCAGAGGACCAAGTTTTGAATCCTGGCTCTGTAGCTTATGACTATCTATGTGACCCTGACCAAGTCACTTAACTCCTCTGGGTCTGTTTCCTCATTTGGAAAATGGGAGGGTTGGACTAGGACATCTCTATTTGCCTTCTATAATTCTATTACAGGAGGATGATGATATGATATAAAAGTATAGGTGTTGATCTAGGGAAATTTACCTTTAAGTTTGGAGGGTGGGGACATGTCAGAAAATATTTATAAAAATGCAAATAAATTCCAGTTGAATGTAGCTGATGTTCAATACCAGACAAGTGGTGCCATATTAGGAAAGATTCTTTAACTCATTCATCTTTGTAAATTCTACAGCATCTAATACTGACCCCAAAATTCCCCCAACTACCCTCATAAGAGAGAAAAATAAATCCTTTGTAAGTAGTATTACCTCATTTTCTTTTGTTAGAATGCATTTATAAACTTTTCATTTCCATAGTCATTTCTATAATCTGTTATGTTTGAAGACCTTGGGTTAGCTCTATAACTATGGTAAGGGATTCAGTTTGCAAATATCATATAGCCTTATCCTTCTCTCTTCTTTCCTCCTTCAAACAATCCTTACCTGTGGTTCAGCAATCTGAGTTATATCTTTGTTCTTAATGTTGTTGTAAGGTAATGGTTCTCTTATCTGAAATTCATCAGCCTGCCATAAATTTAAACTCCATTACTGCCAATTGAGAAAAGCTGAGCATCCAACCACTTTCAATAAATTTTCACTTATGCAATTGAACTGATATGGCCTCAGAGGAAAGGGTGAGCATAATCTTGAAATATTTAACTTAGTCTGAGTCACCATTTAGTCTCGTGCTAAACCTGTATCTGCAATGAAAGCTCACCAACCTCAACTTATTAAAGGAGACTTTGAGAAAAAAAAAATCAGTTTCTACTATCACTAGAATTTCTTAGTCTCCCCAGGGTATGATAAATCCTAAAATATAAAATGCTTAAGAAAGAACTCCTTATTTGAGAAGAATAACTGGCAGAAAGCAAAAAGAGATTTGGCAGAAATTGGGTTTAGATAAACATCTCACACCATATATAACAATAAACGTAAAATAGATGAATGACTTGAAAACGAAAGGTCATGTAATTTAAAAATGAAAATAAGAATTAGAAGAGAACTAGATCAGATATTTTCAAAGGTATCACTATGGTATAAATTCTTGACCAAACAAGGAATAGAAGTGGTTACAAAAGATAAAATAGACAACTTTAATCATGTGATAATGACAAGCACAAAATGACAAGCATTTTAATGCAATGAGGATAGAAAAGAAGTATTCAGCTGGGAAAAAATATCTCTGATAAGGGTGTGTTATGCAAAACATAGAGGAAATTAGCAGAAATATATAAAATCAAAGCCATTCCCCAATAGATAAGTGGTCATATTATATAACCAAACAGTTCTCATAAGAATTGGAGAAGCACATTGGAAACAGATACTCGCAGAGTTAAAGTAAGAGGCAGGAACAGAATTTATTCTGCTTCAGCTGAAGAAAAAAAAGTAGGGGTATCAATCATGACCTTAAACAAGCAAACAGCAAAAATAGATCCAATTTAAAAGAGATAAATAGAGAAATTTCATTTTGTCAGAAGATACTGTAGACAATGAATTAATAAAAGACTAAATATATTCACCAAATGGCATAGCATTTAACCTCTTAAAGGAATAGTTAAATGTCACAGAGAGAAATAAGCAATAAAATTATAATAGTGAGGGATCTCAATTTACCCCTTTCAAACTTAAATAAATCTAACAAAAGATGAAAAAAAGAAATAAAGGAACGGTATAGAATTTGAGAAAAACTGGATATGGGAGGCCATTGAAGAATATGGAATGGGAATAGAAATCAGTATACCTATAACATAGCCTTGCATGGCACCTCCATAAAAGGCACCTTCACTATATTTATTAGGGCATAAAAACCTCATAAACAAATGAAGAATAGCAGAATATTAAATATATCTGTTATACATATAATTATATATAATGTACAATTACATATAATATATTGAATGTGATGAAATTATATTCAACTACAGGCCTTTGAAACAAAATAAAAATTAAGTGAAAAATTAAGTAAAAATCAATCAAAAGAATTGTAAACTATTAAAAGCTATATCAAAGAATGCTTAAAATTATCAATACTTAGAAAAATCAAAGTCATGACAATTCTAAAGGCAAAGATGATAAAAAAAATGAGAATAGTTACTATTGAGAAGTTGTTGAAAGATAGGCCCACTGATACATTTTTTTGCTGATGCTGTGACCTAATTTATAAATTACTAAATAATATAACCAGGTAATTTTTTGGAGGGAGAAATCTAAGCTATCAACAGCCATGTGAAAAAAATATAAATCACTCACAATTAGAGAAATGCAAGTTAAAATAACAATGACACTTTACCTCAGACCCATCAGATTGGAAAATTTACAAAAAATGAAGATGACAAATGCTGCCAGTGCTGTGGGAAAAAAAGCACATTGATACCTTTCTGGTGGAGCTGTGAACTGGTCTAGTCATTCTGCAATAGAATTTGGAATCATGCCCCAAAAGTTATTAAAATGTACATACCCTTTTACTTAGTGATACCACTAAATGATCTATACCCCAAAGAAATCAAAAAGAGGAGAAAGACGCATACCTACAATAATATTTGTAGCAGCTCTTTTTGGCATGGCAAAGAATTGGAAACTAAGGGGGTTTCTTTCAATTGGAGAATGACTGAACAAAGAATGCCATATAAATATAATGGAATGTTTTGTGCTATAAGAAATGATAAAGAAACGATCAGTGATACAAAATGATGCAAAGTTAAGGAAGCAGAACCAGGAGAACAACTTGTACAACCACAACAGTACTGTAAAGACAAACAACCTTTAAAGACTTGGGGCTCTGATCAGTGCAAAGACCAATCTTGACTCGAGGACTCATGCTCAAATGTGCTACCCATCACCTGACTCATAGGTCATAGACTCAGAAGGCAGAGTGAGACATATGTTGGACATAGCCAATAGAGAAATTTGTTTCATTTGGCAATACAGGTTTCTTCCAGGGAAATAAAAGAGAAAGACCAGATATGTTCCAAAATGCATATAATAATACTTTGGTAGGAACCAAAAATAAAGTAGATGCTCATTAATTTGGAAATGGCTAAATAAACAATATGTGGTACATGAATATAATGGAATACTGCTGTTCTATAAGGAATGGATAGAATGAATACAAAAAATGGGAATACATTTGAACTGATGTGAAATTAAATAAAAACAAAAAATATGATGACTATACTTGTACATGTGGAAAGAATAACAAAACTTTTAAAAATTGAAAATGAATGTCATGAAATTATATTAACCAAGCTTGGCTCTAAGGAAGAGATATGGAAGGCATATTTTCTTTGCAGAAAAGAAAGACTTTGTGTGTAGAATATAACAAGAAATGATATAATTTTTTAGTGGATGTTTAATTTTGCTGAACTTTTTTTCCCTTTTTTAAATTCTTTGTTATAAAGGAAGGCTTTCTGGAAAAGAGAAGAGGAAAGATTTTACTAAGAAATGTGAGTGATATAAAAACAAAAGATACCAATAAAAATTTATTTTATGAGAGTAACTCACAGAAACTCTGGTTTATCTGACAATATTTGCCCTCACTCTTCTTTCCTTTTTTTTCTGTCTCTTCTTTTGGCCTAGACCTATAATTTCATCAAGGTAGTGAACTCCCAATGTGGGAATTCTTTTCATATCAGCAATTTCTCTGACTAATGTTCTTAGAGAGGTATTTTAAGGCACTGAAGAATCAAACAGGACCTTGAATCCACACAGGGCTTCCTGGCTACAAAGCTGATCCCATAGGTCTCCATCATGCCAAGTAGAATCTTTTACCTAACTAAACACCATGAATGGAAACAACTTCAAAAAAACAGATCCTTGATTTCATCAATTTAGGAAACTTCTGGTGAAGAATGTCTCCTACTAGTACATACTGGCATCTGTTCTGCCACTTAGAGATTACCTAGGTTTCTGAAAGTCTAAATGATTCTGTGTGGGTCACATGCTAGGATAGGTGAGAGTTAGAACTCAAACTCAGGTCTATCACATTATGGGAGAGCAAATTTGAAGATTTAAAAATTCAGAAAGAATTATATTTATAATTTTAACAATTCTATTCTGTAGTGGCACAAGAGTGAGAAGTTTTAATTTCCAAAGCACCATTTAGCATATGCTACAGGTTGTAGTCTTAGCAGTCAGAAAACCCCCAAAAATATGCACACAAAAACTCCAAATCCCAAATCTCTTTTCCTGCCCCAAGTCTCAGTGCCAGTGCTAAGGCCAGAGAGTTGGCATCAGATACCAGTTGGAAGAATTGAAGCAGCATTTGTACTTAATTGGACGATATACATTATTCATGAGCTTTGACTCTATGATGAGTTTGGCATTCATTAGGGGGAAGAAAAGGGCATTAGAATTTCTTGGTACAAAACAGTCAGTATTAAGCTTCATTTGCAATCTACTTTCAAATGTGAGAAATTAGAAGTGCTTTTAGCAAAGGCAGAAACTATGAAATGGTGAAAAAACAAACAGCCACTACTTCTTAAGATGGTAAGTGTGTAATTTCCACTGGAAAACAACAAAGAGTCTGAGTGTGGCTTGGTTTCTCACATCTGTCCATCATGGAAGGGTATGAGCGCTTCATCCAGGTAAGGACGAAGCTTGAAATTCCAAGAAGGCAACAAACTCACTTCACCCCATTAAGCAAACAATGGAGAAAGCTTCCTTCTCACAAGGTATTTCTAAGCATCAGGTGGATTGTTTTGATTTCTTTTTCTTTCTTTCACTGTGTCTCATCCCTCAAAAAGCTCCAAATATTAAATTACTCATCTCATGAAATGGAAGGACGATTACTTTGGATTTTATTCCTCCTGAACTAAGTAAAATATCCTTCTCTTTCTTCTTCCATAAGCTTAGCAAAAAAAATAAATAAAAAGTGGAACACTAGTATCAAAGATGCATTTGACAAAAGGTTAAAAAGTAAGAGTTGGAAGGGATTTTAAGGGTCATCAAGTCCAACTTTTCCATTCCGGTCACATAGTGAAAGTAGAATAGGTTATTTAGTAGTGATAGGTAGCCTAGTTCAGGGGAAAGAGTGTTGAACTCGTCATGAGAACTGAGTTCAAACACTGCCACCTCCTACCTGGGGATGTTAGGTAGGTCATTTTACTTCTCATAGCCTAATTTTATTCATCTTTAAAATCGAGGAGGTGAAAATAGATGGTCTTCCATGTGTTTAAATATACTTAAAGCAGTTCTTTTCAGGGCAGCAAGGAATAGCAAACTGAGGGCATATTCATCAATTGGGGAAAAACTGAACAAATTCTGATATAAAAGTATCTTCAGCAAAAAACCAGGGAAAAGCAGACTTAATGAAGGGAGTAGAACCAAGAAAATAATTTGTATAATAACAATAATATTGCAAGGATAAAGAACTTTGAAAGACTTAGGAACTATGGTCAACATAATGACTAATCCAGAGGACTCATGATGAAACAAGTCATCCAGCTCCAGATAGAGAGTTGAGGGACTCAGAGGGAAGATTGAATTCAATTTTCTTCCTTTCTAACTGGGAATTTATTTTGCATATTTGTATATGTATATACATATATATATAATATACATACATTATATGTGTATGTATGTCTGTGTATATATATATATACATATATATATATATATACACATATGGAGAGAGAGAGAGAGAAGGAGAGAGAGAGAAAGAGAGAGGCAGAGAAAGACAGAGAGAGAAAGAGAGAGTTTAGCTGGGTTGTTTTGTTTTTTGTCTTCTCAGTGGGAGAAGAAGGGTGAGGTAGGATGGAGAGAATTTGGAACTAAAAATAAAATAGAGTGGAAATAATAAAAACAAACAGATGGTCTCTGAGGTCTCTTGTAGCCCTAGATCTATGATTCTAGAATAGAATGGAGTGGTGTCACTTCAATTTTCTACCATGAGAATCCCTAAATATATAGTATGGGCACCTACTCCATGAATTTCTCATGAAAGAAAAAGATTAATCTCTGGAGTTCCTCATTTTTGTGAGTGTTTTTTTTTTCTTTTGGATGAGAACAAAATGAGTCTTCACAAGTGATGGCCCTACCATATTCCTGGATAATTTTCTTTTCTTTATTCTTTTGAGGTCTCCTCCATTAACCAGCTCCACCTACTAGTCATTGATGCTTCCAGAGGGGAACATCATTTTTTCTCCCTAGTCATTCAACTGAAAGAGGAAAGAAGAAAAGGAACCTAATGCAATCATAATAAAAGTAAAAAGCTAGAAAGAACTTAAAGATGCTAATGTTTCAGATGAAGAAATCAGCTAGGTGAAGTTACTTAACAAAGCTCATGCATGTAATCATTATTCATAGCATTAAGAATCCATAATGGGTTTGAGAAGTCTGGAAGAAAGGAAACTTGCTATGTCTACCTGTATTGTGACAGTAATGCCAACTCTTATTGAGTTCTACCTTTACTGAACTCTTATAGCACATAAAGTATATATCACATAGTTTAGCACACATATATTATGTATTTATAGATACATATAGATATATATGTGCATATATGTCACATATATCTATATATAGAAAGAGGTACAGTTATTTGCATTTGTTTATCTGTACTATACTGTTCAGAAGATTATAGATTTAATGCTGGAAAGTATATTAGAAGAACATTTAAATCATCATGGGATCATGTATCTAGACTTGGAAGACACCTTACAGGTCATTTAGTCCAACCCCACAATTTACAGATAAGAAAACTGAGACCACAAGAAGGTATGTTTTGCCTAAAATTACACACAGGATTTGAACTCATGTTTTCTGTTTCTCTATTTCTCATTTCTTCAAGTAGATTGTACACTCCCTGAAGCCAGAAATGTTGTTCTTTTTGCCCTGAAAACTCACCATAAGACTAGGCATACTATTGGTGCTCAATAAATGCCTACTGATGGATTTTTTATCTAAACTTGTCATAGACTAATCATAGGCCTTCCAGATAGACAGTCTTCTCAATGTGTTGACAAGTGAAGGAGTATACCATATTTTACTCTTTGGCACGTCCCCAATTCCTGACTCAAGCAACAAAGTGCAGTCTCTTTAGTCAGTGCAGTGACTGATGGGTATTGATAAAGGTGTGAATACAGTAGGATTCACCCCTACTGTCAGTTTTTCTTAAGGAATTGCCAAACATGTGAACCTTCCCAATGAAGGCCATAAACCTGGCTGAACTCATTCCTCTCCTGTCCGATGTGTATTAATTCCTGTTTCTGTAATGAGATACAGAAGGGGAGAAGAAAAAGGGGACTGATGTGGACTCAGATTGGGCTTGATGAGTTATGGACCACACGTTCTCATCAGCGATGTAAAACAGCACTGCCTCTATTTACTGCCAGCATTGGCAGGGTCGATAAATAACGTTTTCAGTGACATGGAGAGGAAAAGCGTGAGCACAATGAAATGAAGGCCACTGGGAGCTAGGAAGTAAGACAATGCCCTTTTCCTTCTCTCTTGCCCAATTCAGAAATCATTTGTTTGACTAGAGGAGAAGTGAGAAAAAACAAGCTTAGATTAGACTTCAAGCTGCCATCTGGGTACATTTTCCTTTTGCTTCTTATGGGTGTGGAAGGCTACCCCCAGCTGAGACCTGGGAATGTAACTATGTTTCTCCCCAGTCCCAAACCCTACTTCAGCCTCCTGAAAAGTCTTTTGACTTCTCTCTCTCTCTCTCTCTCTCTCTCTCTCTCTCTCTCTCTCTCTCTCTCTCTCTCTGCTTCCCTCCCCCCCTCTCTCTCCCTCTCTGTCTCTCTGTCTCTGTCTCTCTTTCTTTCTCTCTCTCTCCTTCACACACACACACACACACACACACACACACACACATCTATGCAATATCTCTTTGTACAAAGGTAGAATTTAGTCATCTTTAAAGGAAACTTTTTTCTCAGTTCAAATTTTTTTTTAATGACAGAACATTAGGAACCATACAAATTCAGGTCTTTTCATCCTGATAAAGATGCCTTACATGAAGGATTGCCTCCATTCTGGTACCCAGAAGACACTGCTAACTTGTGCCAGGGAAGGACAGAGGTAGGACTGGGTTGGGGGACAGGAAGAGGAATCAATAATTGACGTTTGACCCTCAGTCAGTCACCAGCCCTGTCTGCACCAGTCACAAATTGCCCACAGTTCAGAAGCTCTGGCTACTTTGCAGTAGCAATCATCCTCCTCGGCTCCCAGATTCATTCACATGCAAGGCAACAGCCAGACTAGTTGTAGTTTGTCTTACTTTATGTTCAATGTCAGAGTATCTTTTTGTCAGCCAAGCTTTAAAATTCACACATGTGCCTAATAATGCCCAGCACTTTACCAGGGCTGCCCCTCCTTCCACCATTTTGGGTGCCTCAGTGTGACAATATCCATGCAGAAGAAAGCACTATAATGAAATTAATTTGTGCGTTAAAGGGGTTTAAAGGCATAGCTTTGATGAGTCATATTTTCATTAACTTGCTCTTTTTCCCTGATGCTTCTCCAGCATACAGAGTTATACCACAAGATTAGGGGTTTTGGAAAGAGACTCATGGAGTTCTGGGTGTCCTCAGTCTACTTGGAGGCATTTGAGACCTTTGCCAGAAGCAGGCTGCAATTGCTAGCAAAAATATTCTAGAAAGGAGAGATGGAGAGTGATGAAGAAGCTGGTGGTGGATGGCTGTTGGGGTGGAATGGTATCTACTGAGAGAGACACGGGGAAAGATAGAAACATGCCCAACTCTTCAACTGTTTAAGATTCATAAACACCATTTATAGGATGAAAAATACTCATACCCCCCAGGCACTAAAATACTCTAGGCACTGTATTGAAAGATGCCAGAAAGGACTAGCATTCTCATAGAATCCTATGAATCAGTGCTAGGTACCAAACTATCTGGGGAAATCTGCCTAAATCCTTCTTACATCAGAAAGTCTTTCTTCCATGTCTTTTAATTCCTCTATTCCTCAGTTCCTCCTCTCCCCAATAAATTGACTAGGTGATCTCTAAGATTCTTAAGCAGAGAATCCTAAAAGAATTCTGTGCTGGATCTCTTGTGATACTATCACCTTTAATTATCTATAATCTTCCAAGTTGAAAATTTCCAAGTTCCTGACTGATTACTACTAGCTTTTCTCTGTGACATGAGACAGAAAACCAATCAGAGTGACAGAAACCCTGCTTTCTCCTAGAAAACTCCTTGCCCACATCTACATCCTAGAGTTGCCTTATTATAGGTGGCTTACTGAGGGTCTCCAAGTAAAAAACTGAAGGGACTGAAAAAAGCCTGGTGGAACCTGGTTTTGAATGAAGTTAGGAAGGCATTGATCTCTTAGGGGCATTGATCTGCTTCCTCTGGATAGCCTGGCTGAGTCACAATTGGGTCCCATCCTTTTCTCTCCAATGACTGCAAACCAGATGTGTTCTTGTATCCTCTTTCTAGGCCCTGCCTCCCAACACCTTCCTTTGTTTGAGTTAAAATATGTGCCTGATAAAGATCTACTATTTCCAGCATTTACTGACCACTCTGCTTCTTCAATAGGAGTCTCTGAGCCTCCCAAGGCAGCTGTAATGAATTGGAACAGTAGGGAGTGGTATGGGACTAGAAGGGTTTGGGGAACTTTATTAGACAGAGTAGTTGGGCATCTCTGAATCTACTTACCCTCAACATGCCTTCACTTTCAGTTTTTGTCCTAGATTTGGTAAAATCCCATCATTGTACAGCCTGAGAATCAATCAATCAACAAGCATTCAAAAAGTCCCTAATATGGTCAGACGCTACACTAGCACCTGAAGATAATAATAAAAAAATGAGACAGGTCCCACCCTCAAATCACAGGTAAATATAAACAGGCTAATAAAATTATTTGACCAATCTCAGTTTTCTCCCATATAAAGGGGAAATGGGTGACTTTTTATGTGGTTTGATATCCAAAAGGACACCCAGGACTCCATGAGTCTCTTTCCAAAACCCTCAATCTTGTGGTCCAATTCTGTATGCTGGAGAAGTATCAGAGGAAAAGTGCATAAAGTGCTGAGCCTGGAATCAGGAAGACCTGAGTTCAAATGTGCCTTCAGTCATTCACCAGTTGTGTGACCTGGGCAAGTCACTTAACCTTTGTTTGCCTTAATCCACTAGGGAAGGAAATGGCAAACAACTCCAGTATCTTTGCCAAGAAAATTCCAAATGAGGTCATGAAGAGTTGGACATTATGAAAAAGAACAACAACAACAGAAAAGAAATCAAAATATCTTATTCAGTACCCTGCCATGGTTACTGACCATCACTGTCAACATTTAGGTTAAAATGCCCAAATTATGATGAAAAATGCTATCCATTCCCAGAGAAAGAACTGATGTTATCTGAATACAGATTGAAGCATAATTTTTTACTTTATTTTTCTTGAGGTTTTGGGAGGATCTATATTTTTTTTTCACAAGATGACTAATATAGAAATGTTTTGTATTACTACACATGTATAACCTATATTGAATTGCTTGCCATCTCAATGAGGGAAGTAGGGATGGAGGAAGGTAGAGAATTTGGAACTCTAAAAATGAATGTTAAAAATTGTTTTTATGTGTAAGTGGGGGAAAATAAAATACTAGATAACTTCCCCAAAAGATAAAAGATAAACACTATATCCAGAAGACCCTTGTCAACATGCAAATATTTTATGTGAAATGGGCAACAGTTTAAACCTTTAGAATACAGTTAAGAATATGCAGAGATTAATTAGTTGGAACAGCTGGTTATCAGGTAACAGAAAGCTGGACCCTCAACTTTGGGACACAACAAGGTAAATTTGGATTAGAGAAAAAAGAAAACTACAGAGTATAAAGCATTAGTAAGAGAGGACAGACCAGTAGGTGATGGCATGTAAGATGGCATTGAGTACTTCTCCAGGCATGTGATTGACATATAGTTGTTCGTTCTTCATTTTGGAAAAGAACCAGTGACATAACTATGTGATAGGTAATGTCTGACTTGCCTGTGAATTACAGTGAGGCAGAGTTGAGCAAAGTCATCAGCTTCCCTCTGTCTTCCAGAGTCACGAAGTCCAGGGACAATACAAAAATCAGGATGATTGGCGATGGCCTGGGATTCAATGGATGACCTTGGAGTCTTGGATGTCTGACCAAACTCCAAGTGCTCCACAGCACCTGCTTCAACTACCTTCATGACCATTGGAAAAAACTGTTATCTGCCCATTCTACTGGGGACATCTTCACATGCTTAGGGTTAGTTAGAGAGATGTTTGGCATATAGTAGATGATTAATAAATGCTCACCTTCCTTCACTAATTCCAAGAAAAGAAGAATACTAACAGAGGAGGTGTGGCAAGTAGTCCAAAGACTCTCCATTTTCTAGTTATTCTTTAGACTAGCTTTGTATCAGGTCAAATGGGGAAGTATCTCTGCTTGAATGAACTCATGTCCATTTGGGATACATCATTCCTCCAATATTTCTTTGATCTTTGATTATACCTGCCAAACCTGTACTTTTAGATCTTGACTTGCTGATCTGCTGTCCAACAGTTCCCAGATGGGGGTATACTTTGAATTTTTGGTCCCTGCCCATTTATGCCATGATGATAATTGAGACCTTGTACTATGAAGACATCCAGTCAGATAACTTATAAATCTGTGTAATGATAGAAGATAATATCCCTAAACGGAGGGCAAAGTCCCTGGCAAAGGAAGGATGTTGGCTCTACCCATAGGAGGACCATGTATCCAATTACAATGCCATCTCCATGCTGTCCCCCTTTATCTTCTCAGCCAGAAATGAGTCTTCCTACCTCAGATCTTGTTTGGCACTGGTTACCTCCTTTATATTCTTACAATACTTTATTCTGCATTTTGATTATTCTTTAGTTATTGTATTTGTAGTTATTGGTATTTTTGTACACAGTCTTCACTAACTGTAAGTTCTGAGTTTTGCACTTCCTGAGTTCAAATTCAACCTCAGACACTTGTTAGCTCTGTGACACTGGGAAAGACACTTAACCTTCTTTGTCTCAGTTTCTTCATCTGTAAAATGAACTAGAGAAGGAAATGGAAAACCACTCTAATATCTTTGCCAAGAAAACCCCAAGAGGGGTCAAAAAAGAGTCTAAATGACTGAACAAGAACAAAAGCTATTAGGTCATATATACCACATGAGTATGGAGCAGTGACTTAACTGTCTTTGATCCTCTGAGTACCTGGTAAACTGCTTCATACACGGTGAGTAATTAATAAATGTTTATTGAATGAATGAATGAATGAATACTTCTTGAATGAATAGATTGGCAAACAAATTACTTACTGCCATGTACTTTATGCCATAACGGAGAGAGCCCTAGATTTGTAGTCTGCAAAACTTGGGTTTGACCTTTTTGTTCTGTGTGCCTAAGCAAAAAAATCTAAATCATAAACTCCAAGATATCTGGCAAGGTTTCAGCAATCAAAATTTACATTCCTTTGGGCAGAGCACCTGCAGGTAAGGGTATGATACTCTATGTGGACAGAGGGAAGGGGAAGGAAGGAAGGAAGGAAGGAAGGAAGGAAGGAAGGAAGGAAGGAAGGAAGGAAGGAAGGAAGGAAGGAAGGAAGGAAGAAGAAGCTGTGTTGCCCAACTGGCCAGTTCCAGTTGGGTCTCCACTGAGGCAGCTCCTTCTACTACTCACAGAACTTGTTGTTCATTCTATAAGAAGACATGAATGTAAATAGAAGTTGTTTCAATTTTTACCAGAAACCCTGTGGGTCTTCCATCCCAGACTGATTTTTTTTTACTAGGTAAAAGAGGCCATTCTCTGCCTCATTTCTTACCTACCCTTAATCAGTGACTGGGCATTGCCTCAGTCAAACTAAGACCTATTAAAGACGTTAGCTTAAAAAGGCCACGGTCCCCCACTGCATGCTGGGCCTTCTCCAGTTTTTTGATCCATATTTGACCACTGGATCCAGGTGGTTCCAGAGGAGAAAATGAGGTTGGTGATTTTGCACAGCCCTCTCTCGCTTAAATCCAATTCACTTGCATGTCATGGCACACCCCCTTGATGTCATGGTCCACTTTGAGAAGGACTGACGAATAACAACAGCCTAAAGAAATCACAGCTGTTAGCCTCAGTTTCCTCATTCCTTCCTGCAAAGTGGGGATAATAACAGCACCTGTCTCACAACATCATGGTGAGGCTCAAAGGAGAAAGCATGTGTTCACCCACTTTGCAAACCTTAGAACACTGTGTAAATGTCAGTCATTGTTATTAACATTATTTGATTATGCCTCTCCATCAAACACAAAATGGGGAGTTTTTTTTCATAGATTTTTTTTGAATATTCTGTTCAATCATTGGATATGAGACTAAGAGGAACTAGAGTGGAGGGCTGGTCCTTTCCACCAGGGCCCTGATCAGGTGTTTGTCAGACCCACAGCTCATCAGTTACTGATTTGGAAATCATTAGTTCAGCTGTTTCAGCTGACTGCCCCATTTATCCTGGCTTAATACATTACTGCATCGACTTACAATGGTATATAGGTATTCTTTTATTATACTCAAGTACCACATTGAAGCATGTTTCAATTTAAAGTGACACACAAATCTCGCTTTCTCTCATTCTTTAATTTGACTCACCAATATCATAATACGGGCACCACTGACACTGTACAATCTATAAGTAATTTTACAGTGACTCATAGCTCATCATCGGAGTATTTATTTAGCAGTCTCATATGATGTAGTCAAAGAAAGCACACACTCCTGTCTCTTGCTCCTGACATCCTGTGTAGAAAGCACATCTTGTGGAGCATATGAAATATATATGTGTTTTCTTCATGAAAATATTTATAGATACATGATGTTAATAGTCAAAGAATTAAATGCAGAGCTCACAATTGGTTCTGATGACTTGCATATAACTGTTCTCGTATTCTTAGGTCCATTCAAGGGAATGCTGTGAAGAAACTGTTCAGTATAGATGAGAGAAATAGATTCACCACTGGTCAGTAGGACCTTTGACATTCCCTGCTCCCACTTTTCAGAGATACACATATCTCTGTTCATGGTTCAATGGCCCTTCATGAACCCTACATTCTAGCCAAACTGGAATATTAACTATTTCTCAAATTAGACAAGTGATCTTGCCCTTCTGGTCATTCCTGTGCAATCATGGGTTAAGTCACTTAAACTCAGCCTCAATTTTCCTCATCTGTAAAATGGAGATAAAAAATACCATCTACTTTAAAAGGGTATTGTAAGGCTCATTTTGTAAGGTGCCTTGTAAATAATAACAATGACAATAGTGTGTATGTGTGTATGTATACGTACATATATATAAATATATATATATAATTTCAAGATTTGCAAAGCATTTGACAAATATTCTGTATTCACAAACACTCTGTTTATTTATATACTCTGGGAGGTAGGAGCCATTATTGTTTGAATTTTACAGATGAGGAAAATAAGGCAGATAGAGATTAGGTGACTTGCCTAGTGTCAAAAAGTTAGTAAGCAATCGAGGCCAGATTTTAACTCAGTCCTTCCTGATTCCAAGTCCAGCCCTCTGTCCACTCACTCTACCACCAAATTGCCTCTAAATACTACAATGGTAGATGGTAAAGATTTGCCTAAATGTTCGCTACCTATAATTTTTATTCCCATAGGCTCTCCTGCATTACTGAAATGAAGTGGCTGATCTCCTCCTTCAAGCCTCCACTCTGGTACCTGGTTCTCCATAAAACCTTCCTTGATTACTCCAACTGGGAATGTTCTTTCTCTCTTTAAATGTTTGCAGAATATTTTGTCTGGATCTCTCCTTTGTTACTTTCATTTCTTGTCTTGTATTCTTGTTGTTCACTCACTTTTCAGTTGTGTCTGGCTCTTTGTGACCCCATTTTAGAGTTTCCTCAGCACAGATACTGGAATGATTTGCCATTTCCTTCTCCAGCTCATCTTACAGATGAGGAAACTGAGGCAAGGCTTCTGTCTGGCCCAAAGTCACACAGCTAGTAAGTGTCAGGGGCCAGATTTGAACTTAGATCAGTATCTATCTACTGAGCCATCTAGCTGCATTTATTTACTGTCTTTTGTCTCTTTTGTGTCCTGGTGATTAACATAATGCCTGGCATATAGTAGGCACTTAATAAATGTTCATTAATTAATTATTCCCCTGTCAACCTAGGAGAATGTAAGCTCCTTAAAGGTAGAGACTATTAGTTTGATTTCGAGCTTGTACCCTCAGAACCTAAAATGGTACCTACTATAAAGTAAATAATCAACATCCATTGAGTTTGTTGAATGTTAGGGAAAGGTGGGTGGTATCTTGTTTTCTTTTCTCCATTTTCTTGCAAAGGAAACTGGTACTCAAACCATATCTCCCATCAAGTAATGCTTTGAGCTACCTGCTGTTTATTTGCAAGTAAAAGTATATGTATTTTAGTCTCTCCCTTAAGTGCAAGAATTGGGCAGCCGAAGAAAGATGTGAATGGCAGAGTAGTGCCTTTTCCCAGAATTCTCATTTTAAAATGTTGCTTTCCCCTCCCTCTTGCCTTTTGACTAAAGAAGTCAATAATGAGAATGGATTCACTGGAGAGACACTTGATACCAACAACTACATCTGCTTTGGATGGAAAAAAACACGATGTGGGCCTGTATTTATCTGGGTGTTTATGAAGTGTTGAGGTTCTTTGTGTTGACAAGCCAGCTTTCCCAAGAAGTTTAAACTACAACACTACAACTCTACTTTCCTCCTCTTTACCCTGCTGAACCCATATTTTTATAGGGAAGAGGCATAAAATTCTAGAACCAGAAGAGGCCCTAGAGATCAGGAGGGCAACCTCCCCATTTACCTAATGATAAACTGAGTCCCAGAAGGATGGTCTAAAATTCTCCAGGGGAAGGAAGCATAAGAAATCTCAAGGATGAAATACTGAAGATACAAGTAAAAATGATTGCAGTGAGGGAGAAAGGGCATCAAGCTCTCTGAATAGATAAGAATGGGCGAAGAGGAATTTTGAAAGGGTGATTTCAAGGGTAGCAGGGTCCTTTAAGGATAGCATCAAGACATGTTTAGTTACATGGAATTTAAATGCTGTTGTGGGAACAAAATTAATACAACTGGAATCAAAAGAGAAACTGTCAATTGAAAAAAAGTATTTTAACAGCAAATATCTCTCTGATAAAGGCCTAGCTATCTATATATTCATCCATCCATCCATCCATCCATCCATCCATCCATCCATCTATCCATCTATCACGTATCTTCCTATCATCTCTCTCTATCCCTCTATCTACATATATATGCACATATACATGTATATGTGCATAAATATACATATTTGTATGTATGCATATATATATATGCTGTATGTAGTATGTATATGCATTATACACACATATATGTATATGTATGTGTGGGTATATGTACAAACCTATAGGACTGGTAAAGACAAGAGAATAAAAAATTTGTAGACACTGGAAGGGTTGAAGGAAGACAGACAGACTAATGTACTCTTGGTGAAGGTGGCAATGTCTTCTGGAAATTAATTAGGAATTATTCCAGATAACTATTCAACAGTACATCCCCTTTTCAATGGTGATTTTTAGTACTGGGAACATACTGAACTCCTCAAAGAGGTCAAAATAATCTCACATATATACAAAAATCTTTAATAGCATTTTACGATAGTAGAGAACTGAGCAAATGCCCAACAATTTGGGAGTTGCTTCTGGTTAATGGATATTGTTGGATATTATTGTTGTGAGATATGATGAAAAAGAAGGATTTAAGGAAACCTGGAAAACTTTATGAACTCATGAAAATCTGAATAGAATCAAGGAGACAATTTATATGATGACAACATTGTATAAACAAAGTAACATCAAAAGACTTCAGAACTCTGATCAAAGCAGCAATGAATCATGATGATGACTATTAGGTAAATACACTTTCTTCTCTTTGTGGAGAAGTGGTGAGCTAGAGGGGTGAAATGGGGTATGCATTGTCAGATGTGGCCAATATATTTATTTGTTTTACTTAATTTTATTTCTTTGTTGTAAGGGAGATTTCTATAGGGATGGAGTGGGAGCATCATTGGAAAGTGACAGAAATGTAAAAAAAAATGAACATTAATAAAATATTAATCCTGAATTTTTGAATGAGTTCAGCAGTGTGAAAGCTTGGAATGAGGTGAGATTGTCAATGAATGTTAAAGAAAAAAGATGATTTTTTAAAACCTATATAGGGAACAAGAAGAAAATCAAAGAAATGATAAGACCTAAATACACAGTGGGTAGGATAATAATAATAAATGATATAGAGAAGGCAAAAGTACCCAATTTTCATTTTGTTTCTTTTTCTCGGTCATGAAAAGAATCTCTGAACTAGAGAAGACAAAAGAGAAAGACTTAACAGATATGGGCACCAAATATCTGCGAAGTAATGGCAAAAGAGTACTTAGATACATTTGAAGCAATACTATTCAAAAGCTATAAAATGATAGTATTCAAAATAATTCAAAGCAAAAGTATTGAATGAAAGAATATTTATAAAAAGTGTTTAGAACAGTGCCTGGCCCATAAGAAGTGGGGTATGAGTACTTATTTCTTTCACCTTCATTTTCCCTTCAAAGAATTGAAGTCACATGGCTAAACAAACTAAATCTCAAAATATTTTTAAAAAATAATCCTTGTAAAATCATGACAAATTGTAGAAGGGTGCAATGACAGGAGATAAGCGAATATTGTCCCAACTTTAAAAAAGGTGGGGGACAGGTAGATCTCAGAGTTTGTAAACTATAAACTAGTGAATTTGACTTGAATTATTTGAAAAATTCTAGAACCTATTATTAGAATGATTGCTTCAGAGCATTTAGAAGGATGAAGTGATGGCTCTCTTAAAAGGAGATAAATTGCATCCTAACAAGAGGTCCCTTATGGAATAGTGTAGGGATTTGTCTTTGTTCTTACCCTGTCTGATAGTTTTTTATCAATTATGTGGGAGAAGATACAGATGCCAACCTTATCAAAGCTGCAAATGACATAAAACTAGGACGGCTAGCTGGCACTTTGGAAGACAGTGATGATCCAAAAAAGTTTGGACAGGCTGCAAAGCTGGACTTAATCGAAGATGAAATTTAGTACTGCTGAACTGCAAAGTCCTTCATTTAAGTTTAAAACAATAAAATGCACAAATTCAGAACCAAGGAGACATGACTAGATTATTACACATGGGAAAAAACATCTGAGGATTGTAGTGAACTGCAACCTTAATATGTCAACAGCGACATGCAGCAAAAAGGCTAATGCGAGCTCAGGCTGCCTTAAAAGAGATTTGATATCCAGAAAAAGGAGAAGATGGCCCTGCTCTTCTCTGCTCTGAGTATACAATACCTAGAGCATTATATTTTATTAAGGATATTGACAGACTGGAATATTTCCAGACTGGAATTTTTAACCTGGGGTCTGTGAACTTTTAAAAACAATTTATTCTGATAACTATTTTTCGACAGAAATGGTTTCCTTTGTAATCCTGGATATTTTATGTATTTAAAATCATTATTCTAAGCAGGGTATGAAAGGAAAGAAGGATGGATGAGTTCATTGGCATTACTGAGCTGAAGAAAGGGTTTCAAGACCTTAAAAAAAGAATTGAGAATCAAGGAGGACGTGGGCACTAGAGATTAGACTATATAAGGGTCAGTTGGACAAACTGGTGACATTTAGCCTAGTGAAAATATCTAAGGAAGAACATATCCTGTGCATGACCTTCCATCTGCAGACATTGTGCCTTTGTATAAACAGTTGCCCATGGGAGGCCTCATATCTACTTAGACTATCTAGCTCCTATCAAAACATGGCTCATGGTACCACTTCCTACTCTGGGCCTTTCCTGATACATTGAGTTCTCAAGTCTCTCTTTCTCTTAAAAATTATTTTATATTACTATATAATTCAAATTAGTTACTTAAGTTACTGCATTGATGTAGGGCAGTTAGGAGGTGCAGTGGATAGAGTGCTGGGTCTGGAGTCAGGAAGACCCATCTTCTTGATTTCAAATCTAACCTCAGACACCTACTAGCTGTGTGACCCTGTGAAAGTCATTTAATCCCATTTGCTTCAGTTTCCTCAAATTTAAAATGAACTGGAGAAGGAAATAGTAAACCACCCTAGTATCTTTGCCAAGAAAACCCCAGATGGGGTCACAAAGAGTCACAACAGACATGATAAAAAAGACTGAATGTCAATAATAGCAACAATTTCTCTGTGTGCCTGTTATATCTGATTATGAGCTCCTTGAGGGCAGGAAGTGTATTTTACTTTTCTTGGTACTCTTAGTGCTTAGAACAGTACCTGGCACATAGTAGGTATTTAATAAATGCTACTCCACTATCATGACCAACAAGGGACTATTGTTTTTGTCTGTATCCCCAACACTTAACATTATCTTGCATACAGCAGGAACTTAATAAATGTTTTTAAATTATTTAATTGAATTGACAGGATAGACATCTTTGTGTATTTGAAGAACTATCACATGAAAGAGGGATTGCACTCATTCTGCTTGTGTACTGATGGAAGAATGAGGATCCATGAGAATTCATGGGAGTGATATGGAAGAAAGAAATAATTTGACTAGATATAGAGAAAGAGAAAACTTCCTTACCATTGGAACTGTTCCAAAGTGCAATGAACTGCCTTGGGAGTGGTGAATTTCCTATGAGCTCATCAGTGACCTCTTCTCAAGGGGTATTGTGGGGATTTCTATTCAGTGTTGAACTAGATTATCTCTGAAATTCCTTTCAATGCCACGATTCTGTGCCTTGGTGAAGTTATTTGTTCAAAATCACACCAGTGAATTAGTACCAGAGCCAGAGCTGAAACCCAAATGTTCCAACTCCCATTTCAGTGATCTCTCCATTATGCCAAGGTTTCATTTCTCCAAAAGTCTGAGATCACTAAAAGAGAAAATCCAAGAATGGATTTCCAACCTAAAACTGGAGGGGAAATCTCCATTCCAGCAGGAATCCCAGTGAGTAGAATGGGCAAGGGGGCAGGAGTAGAATGGCATGGTACAGGTCTGCCAGGTTAAGAATTATAGATAACTAAAACTCCTCTTCTATAGAAAAAGTCTTGGAGTCTCTCTGGTCTAACCCAGACCTGAACAAGAATTCCCTCCGTAGCATAGCTGAGAAGGTGGAGTCTAGCCTTTGCTTGAGGACTTTTGGGTATGGGAACCTATTCGTTACTTTTCCAGGCAACCCATTCCACTGTTGCATCATTATAATTATTAGGAATTTTCTCATTATATTAAACTTAATTAACCTCTTTACTACTTTCATCCATTGCTCCTAATTCCATCCTAAAGAGACAAAATACAATGTTGACTGGTTAATGCTAATACACTCTTTGGGACCTTCCATGATAACTAAAACTCCTAGAGAAGGGCTATTAAATGAGATTCTCTCCCTTGTGTTCATTCAATCAACAAATAAATATTTGTTAAACACCTACTACATGCCATGCAGTGTGAAGGACTGGAAATACAAAGAGAGTCAAAACACAGTACCTGCCCTCAAGGAGCTCACAATCTAAAAAAATTGAAGAAAAGATGGCAGTAATAGCATCATCCCGTAAGTAATTCTCCCTCTTCCCCTTGATAAATTTCTGAGGGAGCTTAGGTAGCTTTAGAAATGAACTCCAAAATATTCTAGGCTGTGTACATTCCTTTTAAAATGACCAAGTCCTCTTGAATCAGTCTTTAGTAAAATGGTGAATGTGATTAATTTTATTTTTAATACCATTCTCACTTCACCTTTCCATGTTTTTCTATTCCTTCCTAGTGACAGATTTCTACCTCTCCCAACCTTCTCTTCCATGGTCAGTTGGCACAATTATTTCTATTGAATTTACTGCCATCTTTCCAGTCACCAAGTTCAAACCTTGCAATAATCCTTGACTCTCACCTCTTTCACACCCCATATCCAATCTGATGCTAAAACTTGTAAATTCTTCTTCTACAACAACTCTTACATTTAATTTCTTTTCACCCCCATCATCTCTCCCCCCAACTTTTGCAATAGTATCCTAAGTGCTCTTCCTGTTTTCTGTCTCTTCTTTCTCTACTCTGTCTTTCATACTTGTACCAAAACAATCTTTCCAGAGCACAGATCTAACCAAACAACCTCCCTGCTCAAAAATCTTTGGGGAATCCCTGTTGAGTCTAGCATATGATACAAACTCTTCCAGCTAGGATTCGATACCTTTCAGAGTATAGTTCCTCCCTATATTGCCTAATTATTTTCCCTTTAGTTATTGTCATACATTCGAAGTTCCAGTCAACCTAGCCTCCTTGCTATTCCCCCAACACAGCATCCTTTCTCTCACATCTACACCTTGATGCAGTTAGTCTGTTAAAGTCCCTAAAATGCACTCCCTCCTCGGATTTGATTTTTACAACTGTTAGCTTCTTTCAGGTTTCTTTTCAGATGCTACCCTTTTTTGTCTCCTCTGTTAGTTGTTCTCTCCTTCTACACATTATAGTATATTTATTTAATCATATAGTGGAATGTAATTTCCTCAAGGAGAAGCAATGGTTTTTCGTTTTGGTTTTGTATAGCTAGTTTCTAACACAATGTCTTCCTCATACATAGTAGTTATCAATAAAGGCTGGTTGAACTTAATCATCTGATTGTCATATACTCACCACAGTATTTGACTAATAGGACTCAAGCCTCCTCCCTCATCCATTTCCATTTTAATCAGGGGGAGGGGGAATGTACAAGACCTTAAAAGATGAATCTATAGGGGATGAAGTTCAAGATGGCAGAGTAGAAAGATGTACCTACTCTAGCTCTTCCCCCACAGCCCATAAAATACCTGTAAAAATGACTCTAGGCAAATTCTAGAGCAGCAGAAACCACAAAATGACAGAGTGAAAGAGATTTTCAGTCCAAGGTAGCCTGGAAGGCCAATAAGAAAGGTCTATCACAAAGGGCACAGAGCAGAGAACAGCCCACAGAGCACAACCAAGTTTTGGCTATGGCGCATCAGCAGGAACAGGACTGGAACAGGCCTTGGTGGTGGAATCCCTGTCAGCAGCTGTGGTTCTCAAACCCCTCAACCCACAAATGCCAAAGACAGCTTCAAAGGTCAGTGAGAAAGCCTTTTCACTTGGGTAAGAAGGGAGTAGGATTCTCTCTGGGTGGTGGTTGCAGCAGCGTCCATTTTTGGAGCCCTCTGCCTAAAGACCCTGGGGGAATTGAGCTGCTTGATCTGGGTCAAAGCCCTGAGTGGCAGCCCTGGAGTGAGGAAGAGTGCTGGCTAACATGGTGGAGCTGCTGGAGAATTCCCTTGGAAAGGGGATTCTACTTGCAGATCCTGGGCAGAAAAGCTTTGGTAGCTGCAAGAGCAGAGAGCAGGCCAGGAGAGGAGTAAATTCTTCTCCCTTGATTGTGCCACCTTGGAGGAACTGAGAACTTACAGGTCCCCAGAGTATACCCTCCTCTTGACAAAGGACTCAAAAGTCAAGTAACTGGCTGGGAAAATGCCTAAAAAAGGGGAAAAAATAAGACTATAGAAAGTTACTTCCTTAATGAACAGGTATTTTCTTCCTTCTTTTTGGATGAGGAAGAACAATTCTTACCATCAGAGGAAGCCATAAAAGTCAAGGCTTCTGCATCCAAAATCTCAAAAAAAAAAAAATATACAGTGGTTTGAGGCCATGAAAGAGCTCAAAAAGAATTTTGAAAATAAAGAAAGAGAGGTGGAGGAAAAATTGTGAAGAGAAATAACAGCAATGTGAGAAAATCATGAAAAGTGAGTCAACAGGTTGCTAAAGGAGACCCAAAAAATGCTAAAGAAAATAACTCCTTGAAAAATAGACTAACTCAACGGGAAAAAGAGGTCCAAAAAGCCAAGGAGGAGAAGAATACTTTAGGAAGCAGAATTAGCCAAATGGAAAAGGAGGTTCAAAAGCTTGCTGAAGAAAATAGTTCTTTAAAAATTAGAATGGAACAGATGGAAGCTAATGACTTTATGAGAAAACAAAAAATTACAAAACAAAACCAAAAGAATGAAAAAAATAGAAGATAATGTGAAATATCTCACTGGAAAAGCAAATGACCTGGAAAATAGATCCAGGAGAGACAATTTAAAAATTATAGGACTACTTGAAAGCCATGGTCCAAAGAATAGCCTAGACATCATCTTTCATGAAATTATCAAGGAAAACTGCCCTGATATTCTAGAACCCAGAGAGCAAAATAAATATTGAAAGAATCCACCAATCACCTTCTGAAAGAAATCCAAAAAGAAAAATTCCTAGGAATATTGTAGCCAAATTCCAGAGTTCCCAGGTCAAGGAAAAAACATTACAAGCAGCCAAAAAGAAACAATTTGAGTATTGTGAAAATACAATCAGGATTACACAAGATCTAGAAGCTTCTACATTAAGGGATCAAAGGGCTTGGAATATGATATTCCAGTAGTCAAAGGAACTAGGATTAAAACCAAGAATCACCTACCCAGCAAAACTGAGTATAATACTTCAGGGGAAAAAAATGGTTATTCAATGAAACACAGGACTTTCAAGTATTCTTGATGAAAAGACCAGAGCTGAATAGAAAATTTGACTTTCAAACACAAGAATCAAGAGAAACATGAAAAGGTAAACAGGAAAGAGAAATCATAAGGGACTTACTAAAGTTGAACTGTTTGCATTCCTACACGGAAAGATAGTATTTGTTACTCTTGAAACTTTTCTCAGCATTTGGGTAGTTGGAGGGATTTTACACACACACACACACACACACACACACACACACACACACACACACATACAATGGAGAGGAAAAGGGGGGAGGTGAGAGGGAAAAAGTGAAGCTTATTCTTATCAGATTTAGCTTAAGGAGGGAATAATATGCACACTCAATTTGGTATGAAAAATCTATGTTACACTACAGGAAAGTAGGGGAGAAAGGGCTAAGTGGGGTGGGGGGTAATTATGGAAGGGAGGGAAAATGGGAAGAAGGAACAATTAGGAGTGACACTTTTGGGGTGGGAGAAGGTCAAAAGAGAGAATAGAATAAATGGGGGCAGGATGAGATGGAGGGAAATATAGTTAGTCTTACACAACATAGCTATTATGGAAGTCTTTTGCAAAACCATACATATATAGTCTATATTGAATTGCTTGCCTTCTCAGTGGGGATGGGTGGGGAGGAAGGAAGGGAGAGAAGTGAGAAATCAAAGTTTTAGGAACAAATGTTAAGAATTATTTTTGCATACAACTGAGAAATAAGAAATTCAGGTAATGGGGTATAGAACTTTATCTTGCCCTACAAGACAAGAGAGAAGATGGGGATAAGGGAAGGGAGAGGTGATAGTAGGGAAAGCACATTGGGGGAAGAGGTAATCAGAATACATGATGTTTTGGGGTGGAAGGGGGGAAGAGATGCAGAGAAAATTTGGAACTCAAAATTTTGTGGAAATGAACGTTGAAAACTAAAAATAAATAAATAAACATTAAAAAAAGATGAATCTCTAGTGGTAGGAAGTGAGGAGAAAAGGCAAGGGGTAGGACTGATGGTTGAATCAAAAGTTTCCCACCCAGTATCTTTCAAATCACATCATGTAAGTGGTGGCCTGTTCTACGTACATATAAGCCTAGTCTCAGGAAGGAACATGGGCCATCATCACTGGTGTAAGGAGTAAAACCAGGTTCTGTACATCTGTTACCAATCTTATTCACTGTGAATGCATAACAAATATTACCTCAATGTTACTGACAGATCAAGACTCTGTTCAAAACCTACTAGAGGAGAATGGCAGAATAGTAAAGTAGAAATAACCTTGGGTTCCGACGACAGTGGACCTGGGTTCAAATCTTGCCTCTGACAATAACTGCTTGTCACCTTCCCTTCCTTAGCCTCAGTTTCCTTAACTGTAAAAATGAGATGATTAGACTCAAAGTCTGAGGCCCCTTCCAGCTCTAAATATATGAGCTTATATCCTATGAAGACAGTGGGTACATATTCCAAGGTTCACCACAAATCCTCCCACATCACTGAGAGGTGACATATAGATACCTCCTAAGAGAGCTATTGTAGCCCCTAATGTTGTAGCCAACATTCTACCCTCCTTCTTCCACTCAAAATTTCATTCTTTCATGGAGGGAGGGCTGAAATAACTCTCTTCCTCTCCAGGAATCTCTGTTTCACTGTAAGCCCCATGTACACAGGGACAAGGCAGCCTGTGTACAAGGAAAATTCATAGAAATAGCTTGCAGTTATGTTTTGTGGGGGAGGGGAGGTAAGAATCTGCTTCTTGCCCTCCCTCCCCAACCCCCATGAAGTCAGACCCAAGTCTTGAGCCCAGGATTCAGTAGTTTTGGAAGCAAAAGGAATCGTTGGTCCTTAATTCCCGGTGACTATGCAGGTCAGACTTGATTAATAAGCTGTGATAACTATTATTGGAGTGGACCAGTTCATTGAAAGACTCAGTGTCTCCTATCAATGTCACTGGCCATCCCCCCGCCCAATGATAGTTTCCATGACAATGCCGTCCATGTAGTCAGAAGCACCTCCTGGAGTAAACAGTGATCCTTCTGAAAAACAAGAAGGTCATTACAGCAACTTGTCAAATCAATGCAGTGAGTGTCTGGGCCGATTAAGGCATCTTCTCTCAGCGCTGACATCCTGTCAATAGGACCGGGCCACTAGTGCTCAGTCAGATGATTGAAGCGAAATGCCCATCAGTCAGGGAGTTGAGGTGGACTAATGATTCCCTGTGCTGCCTATTAGAACTACATGACAACTCAATCCTGCTGGCTAGAGGAAAAAAAGAAAGAAAAACAAAAAAAGTGTGAGAGATAGAAAGGAGAAAAAAATTGTGACCTTGTTGCTTTGTTTGAAGTTGAATTAAATTGACAACAGCAGCTAATCTTTACCTAGGGCGATTAACAGAATTAAACAACCACAAGGCAGGAACAGAGGGTTTATTCTCTGCAGTCTAGTCTTGGTCCACTCCTGTAAAGGGAGCTTTCTCCCATATCTCCTTCCTTTGTTCCTGCCATTACCCCATTCAAGTTCAACCCAAATATGGATTCTCAGCCAAGGGATCCTGAAAATGAGTACAGGAAAGAGGACTGCCATTGCCAGAGGAAAATGGTCAGAGCTGGGTGCTCATTGCTGGTCCAAATAAGATTCAGCCAAAGAAATGGCTGGTCTCAGTAACTGGGGTGGTCATTCAGAATGTATAAATTAGATGGACAGGTCAATAGACCTGAATCCCCAAAAGCTGTGATTTATGGATTGGATGATGTTGAACAAGTCACTCAACCTTTTTCAAGTTTGTTTCCTCATCTGTAAGATGGGGAAAATAACACCCACCCTGCCTATGTTACATTTTTTAGATCACGTAAGAGCCAATGGGAGGCAGCAGGGTTTAGTAGATAAAGGACCAGACTTAAAGACAGACCTGGATTCAAAATTTCTCTCTGAACCGTATTAGTTCTGTGATCATGAACAAGTCACTAAAGTTCTCAGTGGCCCCAGGGAACTCTCCAGATTTGTAAATTACAGAAAAGTTGCAAATCTACAATGGTGAAAGGAATTTCCACACTAGGTAGTTCCCTTCACAGACAAAATCAGAGGAAATAGTGGAGAGAGAGAAAAAGATCCATCTAAAATGGGGTGTGCTAGTAAATGTTTAGCAATTGATTTTCTGAAAAAAAATATGCAGGCATACTTTTAAGTTTAATTTGCATTATTATCATTTTCCCCATCATTTTAATGGGAAGTTAGGTGGTGCAGTGGATAAAGTATAGAGTCAGGGAGGCCTGAGTTCAAATCTAGCTTTAGAAACTTACCATCTGTGTGATCTTCTCACTTAACCTTCTTTGCCTTCATTTCCTCATCTGTGAAAGGAGAAGAGAAGGAAATTGCCAACCGCTCCAGTATCTTTACCAAAGAAACCCCAAATAGGATACTGAAGAGTCAGACATGACTGAAAACACCACCACCACCACATCACTTTCATAAGTCTAAACAATCACCAAAAAACATTGAGACCTGATATATACCATTTACGGATTTCTGATATATAAATGCTCACAATGAAAATTTAACAATTAGAAAAACTAATAAGACCTGACTTCAGGATATCCCTGCATGTAAGCGATTACTATAATAATGATGGTGATGGTGATGGTAATGATGATACCACCTCCCATTTATATAGAACTTTAAATTTTACAAAATGCTGTAATATAGTATCTCATTTGATTGAGGGGATTGTTCTTTGGTGAAATATTTAGATTAATTCTATATTTTCCAAACCTGACTGGATAATTTTTCAGTTGGAAATGTTCCTATTGAATTTGTAATAAAACTTTCAGGTCAGGTAATGCAACCAAAAGTCTCAATTCCTTCTACAACATACTTAATCTTCCAACCTATACTTGAACATCTTTAGTGATGGGTAACTCATTACCTTATAATATAGCTCAGATAATTTCTGGATAGTTCTCATTACTAGTAAATTCTTTATACTGGACCCAAACCTGGCAGTCTGTAACTCTCATGCATTAGCTGTAGTTCTTTTTGAACCCAAATAGAACACAGTCACTGTGGTAAGTCCCCTAAGGAGACAGATAGCAATTCTCTAATGTCGTAGGCTTCAGAGGCCCCACTGGTTGTGGTTTACCCCAAGATAACCTATCAAAAATAATTTAGTCAGAATGTGGATATGTTTGATATGATTGTACATGTATAGTGTATATCAGATTACTTGCCATCTTGGGGAGGGAGGGAGAAAATTATTTGGAACTCAAAATCTTATGAAAGTGAATGTTGAAAACTATCTTTACATGTAATTGGAAAAACAAAATACTGTTAAATGGAGGGTAAAGAAAAAAATTAAAAGAAATGAAAAAAGAATAGTTTAGTCAGACAAATGTATGAAGTTTTTAGGAAGGGACATTTACTAAGGTGTCAGAATAGGAAGAGTTGGTGGAAAATATTCCCATAAAAGTTTGGGATATGGTCTCCCATAAGTACATATAGTGAATGTCCTGGTGGGAATGGGCTCAAGCTTAGCATGCGGCAAAGAGGTAAGTCATGTTTTCTCATTACTGGAGGTCTGTTTCTCCCATTTGTGAAGTGCTCAAAAAGTTCCCCCTAAAAGCACAGTAAATTTATATCCATTTTTCCTTGGCTTTTCATGCATGCATTGCCACAAGTAGATCCAGGGACACCATTTAGGACACTGAAGAAAAGTCCAAAATCTCCTGGAATTTTAAAGCTCTAAAGATCTTCTCTAGTCAATTTGAGAGGAGAGAAGGAAGACAATGAGACCTAGCTGAACCTGGAACCTCCCCTTTCCCCACCCAGGTGTTTCTTACTTAGGAATGTTCTAGGAGGCCAAACATAACCATTTCTAGAATTTCTCCCTTTCTAGATAACTCATGTTTTTATGTAGGATCCATAGGGAGCAACCAAAATCCTCCAGTCAATGGAAACAGACATTTTCTCTACCACTTTGTCAAATGACTTTCAAAGACTTTTTGGACTTAGTCCAAGACCCATGATTGAAATTGATTGATTGAGATGTGTTCTCATCTAGTTAAGGCATAAAGCTAGAATTCTTTGGGAGTGCTTTTAACCCCACCCTTATATATGTAACAATTATCTGGAACATTGTCATGCTATAAAGGGTAAAATTAAACATGTCTGTATGGGACTTTTGGGGAGAAAGTAATAACATTCACTTAAAGACTGCCTCATCAGGATTTGATTACATAATTACATTTATCTCAATATTATAATAACCTTTTGCTCCATACTTTTATATGAGGATGGTTTTCCTTTCTTTTGACGAAAGAAGGTCTTTTTGTGAACATCATAGTTCTTTGCAGTTTATTAGCCACTATAACTGATCAACTCAGTTATAAGGACATAGAATTTTGATCTGAAAGGGACCTTAGAAATCAGGCTATTCCAATGTCTTCCTTTTATAGATAAGGAAAATGAGGCCCAGAAAACTAAGGCAATTTGCTGTCTGGGTGGTAAGTATCAGAGGCAACATTCAAACCCAAGTCTTTGCAGAGGCAGAACAAAGTTAGCCAAATGAGAAGAATTGAAGATTCTGTCAACATAACAGAAATGCAAACTACAAGGGTCTCTGATAGAGCAATTGAAAAGCTGTCCCAGAGGATAGATAATATAAAATGTACTTTTCTCGCCTCAGCAGCAAAGTGGAATCTACCTGACAGAATGGGACAGTGAGGTGGTTCAGAGGGTAAGAACGCTGGAATTGTGGTCAGGCAAACATTAGTTCAAATCTGACCTCAGACACTAGCTGCATGATCCACTTAAAGGATCTTGTAGCCTCAGTTTACTTATTGGGAAAAGAAAGAAAATAAAAATAGCACTTCCCTCCTGGGATTGAGGGTTGACATAATTTATATACTGCACTTTGCAAGCCTTAATGTAAATGCTACCTATCGCTATTATTATCAAACATTGCCAGGTACTTTGGGTCAATTTTTTTTGTTGTTTTGTTGCTTTTCTTTGTTACAAGGGAAAGTTAAATTCTGGAGGGAGAAGTGGCATATCTGAAAATGGCTGAGATCTAAAACCAAAAACGTCAGTAAAACCTTTAAAACAAATACAAAAGCCAGCAAGAAAAAAGAAAAGAGGAGAGAGACAGGAAAGAAATAATTCCAAGCAGAAACCAATCATGAGGAAGTAGGAGGCATCTGAATAATTAAAGTTTTCTCACCCCTACCTAACCTTTCTTTGTCCTATGCTTAGTGTGGGCACCTATGTTTAAAGATACAGCAGTTGAACTCCCTAGGGAAGGTCCTTAAGCTGATTAAATCAGAACCTTCTCAATATCAAGCTAGAAGGGTCCTCAAAGACCATCTAGACTGACATCCTTATTTTACAGATCAGAAAACTGAGGCCCAGAGATAATTTGCCTACGATCATATAAGTTGCTGTTCATTGTTTATTCTCAAAGAGGACCAACGACATCAGGAGGGTGATGTCTTGACATGCAAGCTAATTGGATTTAAGTGATGGAGGGAGGAAGAACCAAAAAGAAACAGTCCCCAAACTACATTCGTTTTTATCTGACTTACTATTTCTCCTTGGTGGATTCAAAGGTAACTAGGATTTGCTTTGCTTGCAATAGATCCATAAATGTTGCCTAGCTCCTGGTTGATTTTCAGGTGTGCTACACCATTGTCCCAGATTAGAAACAATGAAACAATGGGCTATGCATAAAGATTATGTTGGCATGATCTCTTGATATACAGCACTCTTCAACTTGGACTTATTTTGTTATGCCCCTGGATCTGATCTGGAAACAGAAGACTTGGGTTTGAATGCTACCCATGCTACTTATCCTCTACTCAGGCTTGGGCAAGTAAGCCTTACCTTTCTGGCCCTCAATTTCCTTATCTATAAAATGGGGGATTGGCACATGTTTCCCCTGCTATCCTTTTTTTAAAAATCTGTTTTGTCCATTTATCAGTTTTAGCTAGGCAAGTGACCTATGACCTATGTCTCTCTTAAATTCTGAACAGACTAGAACAAAATTGAGTTCTTGTTATAATCATTACTGCTAATCACTCATCAACATTGACTCCACATTGAAAGGCAATTTTTTCATAGTGGATAATTGGTCAACTGTGGAGTCAGGAAGATGGGTCCAGATCTTGTGCCTGAGAAAATACTACCTGTGTGATAGCGGATGAGACAATCACTCACTGCCTTAGGAAACTGTCAAAAAATGTTACAGACAAATATCATAGAGAGTGGTAGCTCCCCATACACACAGGTCTAAAAACATATAAAACATGAGGAATATAGTTCTTGGTAAACCTTAAATTGGTGTGTCAATGTTACTAGATGTTAACTATACTATACCAGGTGTTGTGCAAGACTCTGAGGTAGATACACAATCAATTGAAATGGAGTTATTAAGCATGTATGGGCAGGCATGCACATACTCATGCTGTGCAGGACATGTCCCTGACCTTCGTGAGCATTCTAGCTAGCTTCTTTCTTGCTGAAAAAATAAAATCTATACATAAAAAATCCTACTGTAAGCCACCATGTGGGAAGTAAACCATAAACAGTAGTAGGTAGGACTTTAGTGGAGGGAGACATCACTTCAGAAAGGAGCAATCCCAAGAGGCTTCATGGAAGTGGTGGCCTGTGAGTAAAGAATTGAAGGATGGAGGGATTTTGTAGGGGGCAGAGGCCATTTCAAATCAAGGGAACAATATGGGCAAAGATAGAGGCAGGGACAGAGCCTGTTTGGGGAATGGTCAGTAGACCGTGGACGGCAAAGGGAAATGATTTACTTCCTTCTCCAAGGCAGGAGCTGTTTTACTATTTGATTAAGTAGCATCTAGAGCAAAAGGACAGCTGAAGCCACTAGTTTCTCAGGCTCAAGAAATGACACATTAGAAACCCAATGACATGATTTATAAGACACTGGCTCGGGCTTCTACATTTTCACATTAAATTTTAAAGTGGTAGATGCAATTGGGAGAAGCTGTTGCCTTTTCCTAAGAGTTATTTGAAGGAAGGCTGCATTGTTAACTAGCCCAAAGGCCCACTAAAGAGTCTTGTCCCCAAAATATTACTGCAAAAAAAAATACTTAAGGTATTTCTATCCTTATTCTCTGAAATATCTCAGGAATGTCTGGATTACAACCAGCTTTAAACCCTGGACTGGGAGCAAGTGATCTGGGTTCTATTCTGAGAAAACATGAGAAATAATGAGTCATGTCACTTTTGGAAAGTCAGATCATCTCTGAGCTTCAGTGACTCAGGATAAAATGAAAGCATTAGGCTAGATAAAGTAGAAAGTTGTTTCTTTCCAGCTTCAACATCCCAATTTTTAAACAATTAAATTTTTCAACAGTTTCATTTATAAAAAATCTAATTACTATGTCATTATAATAATGACTAATCTTAGCGAAGAGATGTAGAATACACCTAACTCTTTTCCCTGGAGAGGTGGGGGCCTAAGGGTATAAGATATTACATATGCTTTGTGTATTAGTTGGTTTTGTTGTATTTTGGTTTTTTTTTCATCATAAGAAAAGACTCCCTTGGGGAAGAGGGAAGAAAGCGCAGATCTGGAAATGATTGTCATAAAAAAAAGACATCAAGAAAAAGGGATTCTTTTTTTTGCCATTTCTTGTTTTTAGATCACATTCTATGTTCTAAGAACCCTTGCAACCTCAACATTCTATGGTCACAAAAAGAGTCCTTCCACTTCTCATGCTTTCTGTTATAAGGGCCTTGATGTTCTATGTTCTAGGGTCCCTTTCAAACCTTGTATTTATATTTTGAGAATCCTGTCATGTGTAACATTCTCTGCTTTTTTAACTGTCCCCATTTCTAGAAGGTCGTTGTTGACCAAACAAAGAAATTTGTAAAGTTAGGTAATTGACAATACTTTTCTCCCCTCTAGCATAGCCATATTAATTAGATTAACTCTGGTCTGGTCAACCCTGTATTCAAAGGCATCCATTCTAGTGATCCCAGAAAGAGATTTAAAGGATCTTCTATGCATTGGTTTTCCTACAGCTTCATACAGTGAGGAGGGTCATTTGCAAACACTCTCACAACGGCCCAAAGTGATGATGGCATTGTGTTATCCAAGGAGGGTGAGAGTGAAGATGGCTCATAACCCAGCTACCAGGGAAATACTCACCCTCAGGCAGCCATAGCTATCCAATAACGTCTGAGGACACCAAAGAAACAGAAGTCTACCCAAGAATGTATGTAAGTAAATAAATATAAGGTTAAGTAAGAGAATTTAGCCATCTTTGTCCTTTTGGATTGACTAAAAAGGAGCTGAGAAAGAAAGGTGAAAGATAGATAAAAGGGAGAACCTAAGTTAAAAGCAGCTACAATGAACTACTGCATTTGTACAGATACCTAAACCATACTTTCCCCCTACTTTGAATGATACAAAACCTGAGAACAGACTATTACCATTCTGTTAGGGGGGAAAGCGGAAAAATCGAAGATACAGAGATGAGTAAAGATAAAAATTCATTATTTAAAAATTCACAATTAATTTATTTTAATATGGTAGTTGTTCAGTCACTTTTCAGTTGTGTATCACTCTTCATGACCTCATTTGGGGTTTTCTTGGAAGAGATCCTGGAATAATTTGCCATTTCCTAATCCAGTTCATTTTACAGATGAGGACCTGGATAAATGGTTATCCAGTCTCTGGATGGAGACAGGTAGGGGGCTCCATGGATAGAATGCTAAGTCTGAAGTCCAGAAGACTTGAGTTCAACTCTAGCCTAAGTCACTTACTAGCTCTGTGATCCTTTTCAAGATACTTAAACTCTTTCTGCCTCAGCTTCCTTCACTCTAAAATGGGGATAATGATAGCACCTACTTCACAGGCTTGTTATAAACATTAAGATAATGTTTATAAATTGCTTAGCACAATGCCTAGCATACAGTAGGAGCTTAATAAATACTTGTTTCTTTCCTTTCTTCCTCTTCCTAAAGACCTCTAAGGAAAGACAATTCATCACTTGTGGTAGTGCAGTGTATTAGAAAGAACATAATAGAATTGTTAAAGAAACCTCAGAGTTTTCATAGTCTTACCTCCTTACCCAAATAGTGACTCTCCTCCATAATCCCCCTGACCACCATTCCCTTAAAAGTTTCAGTAATGATTAAAACACTGCCCCCTTGGAATGACTAGCTTTAAATTATTTGCTGTTTCTTCTTTATGTTGAGACATAATCTACCTCCCTCTACTTTCTACCCATTGGTCTCAGTTCTGCCCTCCAAGATCAAGGAAAACAAGCCTAATTCATCTTCTAACACCTGTAGCCCTTAAAATGCACTAAAACCCTTATATTTCTTTAATATGAGATGCTTTCTAGCCATAATCCTCCCATTCTGTACTCATACAGATGTTTGTTTTTGTTGGATTTTTTTAACTGATGTCAAGGACTTTCCATTTATTCCTAATTGAATTTCATTCTCTTAGTTTCAACCCCAACATTCCAGACAGCCAAAATCTTTTGAGATCTTGATTCTGTCACCCAGGGTGTAAACCAACCACCTGGTTTCATGAAAGCCAAAACATTTGAGAAACATTATCTATGCCTGCATCTGAGTCATTAAGGAAAATATTGAACAGGAAAGGGAAATGGGCAGAGAGCCCTGAGCAACTCCACTGGGGCATGTCTCCATCTTGACACTCCAGTTGGGGGCTAGAAAGTCAACTGTTTCTAAACCAAATTAACTGTATATTCATCCCTGCAATGTGTCTCTAATATTGTCCATAAGGAGAGCATGGGAAACTGTCCACTGCTTTATTGAAAAACAGATATTTCCCCCAGCATTTCCCCAATGTTTTAGCCTAGTAAACTTGTCAAAAATTAAATGTGCTTTGTATAGCCTAATGAAACAATGCTAGCTCTTCTTGGTTGTGTCCTCCCTTTTCAAAGTGCTCAAAAATGGCCAATTTAATACTCCATTCTAGAGTTTTACAAGCAATCAACTTAAGACTTACTGCCCTATAGTTTGAGGTAGCTACTTTCTCCTACCTCAGACATACATTTATTTTTTTAAAAAAATCAAAGCTATATGCAAGTACTTTAATTTTTTTTTAAATATGGTGGATATATATAAGTTCTTGCTGTGTTGTGGGGTATACTTTGTCTAAGCCAGGAAACTTAAAAGTACTAAAAGTAATCACCCTTTCTTTTGCTGACTTTGTGATTCAATTCAAACCCTTTTTCTTCCTTGTCCTCATTCTGAAAACTCTTCTCTTCAGTCTACAAAACAAAGAAAATTGGGATGTAGTAATTTGACCTTCTCGCCATTATCCCTTGTCATCTTCCATCTAATGTAAGCAAGAGTGTCTCCCCCGAGCTTCAGTCTCACATCATCCATTGTCTATAGGACATTTCCAACCAGGTATCCCAGAGAGATCTTTAAGCTCAACATGTCTAAAACTGAACTGATTATCTTTCCCTCTAAATCCTCTCCCTCCTCTTCCAAACTTTATTTCTGTCAAAGGCAATCCCATTGGACTAGCGTCTCAGATTCATAATCTCAGTCCTCTCCTGGACTCGTCATTCTCCCTCACCCTACATATTAAATCAATGCTGAATTTTACCTTTTCTAACTTCATGGTATCTCTTGCACCTGACTACACTCGCACAACCTCCATCTGAATCATTTCTAGCCTGTATTGCTGTAGCAGACTTCTGGTGAGTCCCCTCTTTTAGGTCTCTCATTCTTCCAGTCCACCCTACCTGATGCTCCCAAAGTAATTTTGCATGTGGTCTGACCTCAGTGGTTTCCTATTGCCTCTAAGAGAATTGTTTTGTTTAGTTTTTCAAGCCCTATAAAACCTGGCCCTAAACAGTCTTTCAAGTCATTCTTCCTCAAGCATTCAAAGTTTTAACCATACTGAATTCTTCTCTGTTCCTCACACATAACAGTTCTTCTGTCTCTAAACTGTTTCCAGGCACTAGAAGGCACTCCCTCCTCATCTGCACCTAACAGAGTCCCTTTCATCTTCTGAAATGTAGCTAAAGAACCATCTTCTGCCTTTTCTCACCTGCCCAACTAGTGCTCTCCTTCTCAAACTCCCTTGCATTTAACTATGTTGTATATATTTACGATAACTTTATATTTATGCGATATATAATTTTATATAAACCGGCTGAATTCCTTATTAGGATGGAAGTTCTTCGTGAATAGGGTTTGTTTCATTCACGAAGAAAAAAATGAATCTCTAGCGCCTGGCACATAGTAGGATCTTAATAGATACTTGTTGACAAGTTGATCTTCTTCTTATCTCCTATATAGTTCAAAAAATCTTTTTGTTATTATTAGTGTCATCTATAGCATTTAATTCAAGTTTATAATAGATCTTGGCATTCTTGACATTATTTCTTCCCTACTGTTAATTCAATTTTCCCTCCCTACAGTTGAGTTTTGTTTTATTTCTGTTTGTTTTTCCATTTCTTCTACACTTATACTGCTTCATTGATGAGATTGCTGTGCAACCACATCAATCCCTTCAAATACCTCTACCTCATTTTTCTTTACTCCTTAATACCCTTCCTTTGGAAAACAAGATCTATATAGCAAAGAGATCAAAGAAAGAGGAAGATTTTATATATATATATATATATATACATATATATATGTATATATATATATATATATATATACATATATACACATACACAAATATTTATATCAGTCCTTTTGGTGGTGGCAAAGAACACTGAGGCCATGCCTGTTAATTAAAGAGTTACTGGACAAATTATGGCATAGAAATGGAATGGAATGCTAATAGACTGTAATTGATGAAGAGACAATTTCAGAGACATGTGGGAGGTCTTGCATAAATTGACACAAATGGAAGGGAACAGAATCAAGTTATACAATAACAATGCAATACTGTGAAAATGTACCCTTCTGAAAGATTTAAGAATTCTTGCCAACACAATGATTATTCCAGAGAACAATGACTGATGAAGAAGAGTGCTGCCCACATGAAGCAGAAAGGTATTAGGCTAATGTGCAGAAGGAAAAATGCATTTGTGGACATGTGAATGTGTTTAGTTTGACCATGCCTAGCTGATGTGTGTCTAAGTTATTTTTCAGTCATGTCTGACTCTTCATGACCCCATTTGGGATTTTCTTGGCAAAGATAATGAATTGGTTTACCATTTCCTTCTCCACCTCATTTTACAGTTGAGGAAGTGAGGCAAACAGGGTTAAATGACTTGCCCAGAATCACCCAACTAGTAAGTGTGTGAGGCTGGATTTGACTCATGAAGAGAAGTCTTCCCAACTCCAGGCCCAGCACTCTATCCACTGTGCCATCTAACTTTCCACATATGCCATAGGATCATTATTTTTTTCTTCTTTTTTCAGTGGGTAGCAAAAGGCAGGGGTGAAAAAAATATAAATGCATGATCATTGAAAAAAAATTAAAAATCAATTTTGACTGTATCATCATCATTTAATTCTTGAAAACTTTCCATCCCTTTGATCTTATTTCTCTTTTAGAGTCGCATGATGTAGTATCTTATCTCAACTCTTTGAAATCTCTCTCATTAAGTCTAAAATACATGCTAGACTAAGTGTGATAGTCTCCTTATTAAATGTAAAGTCTAAAGTGTCACCAGATCCCAAAGTCCCTATTATTTCTACCTCACCAAACAGTTCCTCCTTATTAGTAAGAATGATGTCCAGAATAGGTCTCCCTTACTTCTTCCTCTATTTTCTTGAACATAAACATAAAAGCACAGTGTCATTTTTTAGCAGAAAGAGACCTCTAGTAAATGCTTAACTACTTGAAGTCTCCTCATCACAAGTCTACCCTGCCTCTGTTACAACTTTATTATTTCTGTAAAGAATTCGTCATCTACTAATTCCTGCTGGTAAAGATCTATACCTCCTTCATGGCCCCATCTCTGTTTTTCTGTCCTTGGATCCTCACTTTCATCTCTGGTCACTGCCATATCAAAGTCTTCATTTTCCTGCATTTCCATACAGATATTTTGATGTCCTTAAGGGTGCTTTCCAGCTATTAATCAATGCTTTGTGAAATATAATGCTATTCTGATGCCTATTTTGCTTATCTTCCCCTTTGGACCACATAGTTGCATCAGCATTATCTGGCCAATTTTACATGTTTCTTTCTGCCTTTGTCTTCTTTGAGTTACTAAGCACATTCACTGGTATTCTACATATGATATGCTTGGGGCCTTTTATGGCAGATGGCTTAGTTGTTAGATCTAAATACTTTTTTCCTTCCCTGAAACTTCCCAGCATAAAATGCTCATACTCAAATCTGTCAGTTTTTCCCAAAACCCATTAGAATGAACCCTTCCCTGGCCACAGAAGACGTCCTTTATCTTATACACTGGTCCAGAATGCTCCATAACATTTCCCAAAGCTTTTATTCTCAGCTAGTTCTTCTTTCTCTATTTCTTACCTTCCTTTTGAAGGTTCTTACCTTTTAACTGTAAGCAGTAATGCCCATCTGATCTCCGAGGTCTTCCCTAGACTTTGAGTCAGGGGATTTAAATTCTAGGCCTATATCTTCCTGCCACTAATAACAAGAGTTGACACTTATTTAGTTCTTTGAGGTTACCTAAGTGTTGAAATCCATTATCTCATGTGAACCTCATGGTAACCCATTGAGGTAGATATCTTATGTTATATATAATAACACAGCCTCCGACGTTTGTTAGCTGTGTGACGCTGGGCAAGTCACTTAACCTCTATCTGCCTCAGTTTCCTCAAACATAAAATGGGGATAATAATAGCACCATTTCAGGTTTGTTGTGAGGATCAAATGAGATAATATTTGTGAAGCATCTTACAAATTTTAAACCGCCATATAAATGCTAGTGACTATTATTGTTATTATCAATATTATTATTATTCCAATTTTATTGGCAAGAAACTGAGAGTGAGAGAAGTTAAGTGATTTGTAAGGAGTCACACATGTGGTAAGTATAGGGGGAAGGATTCCTGGTTATGATACGTCATTCTTCAACTAAGGAGTTATGGACAACGGGCAAGTCATGTTCCCTTGGCTGTCAGTTTCTTCATTTGTCTAATGATGGAGTTTGACTAGATCATTTCTAAAGTCTCTGCCAAGATGAGCACTTCAAGATTCAGACTGGTGCCAGACTATGAAAATGATCTAGTATCCATTCTCATTGACTCCCAACTCTAGAGAGCCCAGGAAACCTGACCTCCCACTAGGATACATGTTGATCTAAAGATGAGGTGAATGGAAAGTGGCCTGAACCAGATTAAACTATAACTGGGAAATATTTAACAAAATATTAACATTAAATATTAATATTTAATAAAATAAATTAAAATACAGTAGAACAGATACAGTTAAAATGAAGCTTCCTAAGTCACCCTGAGGCCAGAAGAGATTCTTTTGTATGGCTTAACTCTCCATTTCTATGTGATTTTGATACCACTGATCTAATGAATGTTAATATAACGGTTTTGGTGCTTCCTAAATGGGGGTCACACTGCAAAAGTATCTTCCATTTGAATTAGTGAGTCCATACACACACAACACACATGTATATATATACACACATATATATGCATATAGATACATGTATACATATAGACACACATATATAAACATATATGTTATTCATACATCAGAGAGTGAGTCTTGCCTGCCACCACTGATTGTCAGTCATTCCTGTATGTTTGTCAAGCATGAGCAAGACTGCATTGTACGGTCAAATGCCCATTGAGGTTAGAGGCAGAAGAACAGTATCTGCATTCCTCTTTTGTAATTTATTAGTTGGTTAACATCTCTGAGCCTCAGTTTCTTCATTCAGAGGCGATTACACTTGCCTTATGAACATTAAATGAAACCATAGCTGTGGAAGCCTTTTGAAAACAACAAAGAACTATATATGGGAAATAGCATTGTACAGTGAAAAGGTATTGAATTTGGAATCAAAGTTCAGATCCTAGCTCTGACAAACACTACCTCTGTGACCTTGGGAAAATCATTTAATCTTTCTTGACTTTGATTTCTCATCTTTAAAATGAAAATGTTGGACTACTGGCCTCTAGGATCACTCCAGGTTTTAAATTTATAGTCTTCTGCGATAATTGGAAGTGATTAAGATGATTTTAGAGTTCAAACCAAATTGCCATCACTTACCTAATAATAATAAATAATAAATCCTGTTAACATTAACACTTTCATCTCCTAAATAGTTTGGCCATGTAACAAAAAAATCTAGCTCCCCACTGTTCCATATTCTAGAGTAATGTCTCAATGGGATTGGCTTTTCTTTTGGAGAATTTCCTACGCAGAAATCTCTTGTAATTGGCTCATTGCTTGGGGAAATTTGCAAGACAGTGTCACACTAGGAGAATACACTGGACAAGATTTGTCCCCACCTGTTATGAGAAAAATAACTCACAAAAACATCTCTACTGTAAACCCACAAAAAACGGATTGCCACCCCCAGGCAGGAACTCAATCTGTCTAGTGTCTTGTGTTGAGCAGAGTGTGCTGTTGGCACTCAATAAATAATACACACAGTCACCATAAACTCTCTCATTTCCCAGAGGAGCTGGTAGGTGGAAGTGCTTAAGGAGCTGGCAGGTGCCTCTACATTTATCTGGAAGATGGAGAAAAAATAAGAAGAAACCTAGTGATCCCTAGTGATGCTGCCCAGCATTTCTGCTCATGGTACCCCAAGATAAAAAAATCCAGCCACAAGCAAATGGGCCATTGAGAAAATTCTACAAAAACAAAGCAAAACCTTTTCACTATGTTGGGTAAACTAAGAAAATTAATATGGACTCAACCCTGGGAGCCATCTTGAATGAAGCTATGCACTCCAAAGGATCCAATCAAATTTCCAAATCCAAGAAGCATGGCCTTAACCTATGGCCCACTCACAGAACACATGGGAGAGGATGGCACTAAATTTGCATAAATCGACAATTTGTATACACACATCCCATGGTGATACATGGAGACTAATTTGAATCAATTGTATGTCAAAGTTAGCCCACATCCTAGAGAATTACACTCAACAGCTGAAAGGCATTATACTCTGCAGAAAGATACCATTTCCTCACAGAAATAAATCAGAAGGCTTTGAAATCATACAGTCACCAGTTGTGGAGGGCTATATGTAAAGTCTATGAGTCTTTAGTCAATAAGGTACAGGAAAGGGAAAAAATATTGTTTAAAAAAGCACAGAGGAACTATGTTGAAATGGTTTTGGAATTGTCTTATGAGTCTGCCCGTGGGATAATAGTAATCTTTTAATCTTTTGGTATCAATTTCTGATTGCCTTCATACTGCGATATGTGACAGTAGCCAGACCCTCTGACAGAGACATGCGAAAAACACCAACAGAGAAAGTTAAGCCACAGTGGCATCTGCCTCATCTTTCCTCCCCTTGTTAGGTTCATGCCATCCTTGACCTGAGTTTATTATCTCCATACTTTAAGCTATGGACCTGAAAACAAAATTTCATTCTTAGACATAGATGAAAAAAAAAAACATACCTAATTATGATCAAAACATGCAGATGCCTGTGGAACCTAGATCAGCTACGTGTGATCCCTCTTGTGTAACCCAAAATTTATAAAAGAATGAAATCAAATTGAAAATAAAACATGCAGGGCCACTTGGTCACAAAATACACAGTTAGATGTTGGTATAGAACTCTTAGATTGGAGCCAGGAACACCTGAGTTCAAATCCAGCCTTGGACACTTACTAACTGGTCAAGTTACTTACCCTCATCTGTAAAAAAAGGGTGGTAATGTCTACCCCCCAAGGCTATTTGAGAATAAAATGAAATTATATTTGTAAAATTCTGTATAAATATTAGCACATATATACATTACATGTATATACATATATGTGTGTATACGCATATATACATGTATACACACATATATTATATATATGGGAGTGGGGGAGGATACATAGAAGGACAAAAAGTCTATTACATCTGTCAGAGAAGAGATTAGCATCCTGGTCCTCTGACTCATGTCCTAAATTGTCTCCTAAACTCTGCTCCTTCTAGCAGAGTTTGCTTTTTTAGGCTCTTGCTTTGGGTTTAAGCCCAGGGTTCAAATTTTGAAAGTGAAATCAATAATTATTTTTTAAAATCACATTGTGCTGGCATGACTTTGTATTCAGAGGTTTTCCTTCCAAAACTTACTGAATTTTGTGGTTTTTTATAAAAAATAAAAACTTCACCTCCCTTCAGTTACACCATAGCAAAGTGAAGTGTACTCCAGTCAGACACAACTTCTTCATGCCACCCGCCTTATAAAGTACTATGAGAAAAATTGAAATTCATCTATTTCCTTCTCTGTCTTTAATAAAGTTTGTCATTTACTGAAAAGTAAAATGTAATTATCTTCCCTTTATTATTAATGGAGCCATCCGCTGGGAAAGAAGGCCCCCTCCCAGACTCGGCCACACATGTACACACACACACACACACACACACACACACACACACACACACACACACACACACAAAATATGCTTCTTGCTTGTCTTGGCTTTGCTGAGTTTGCTTGGCTAGGGCAGGGCTGTATTTTTTTTTCTTCTTCCTTTTCCCTCAAAAGAGAACTTAGGTTTGCTCTCTCACTCCTCCCTGGAATGGGAGCCAGAATTCAAACTGGATTTTTCTTCCTTATGTTTCCTCTTCAGGCCCTCAGGGTTGAGTTAAATTTTGAGAGAACCTTAGATCTAGAAGTAAAATGTTACAACTCTTCATTTAACAGGTGGAGAAACTGAGACCCAAAGAACTCAAAGGACATGCACAAAAGCCACACAGCTAGTTAGGAGAAAAGTCTGAAGTAGAAGTTGGGTCTCCTGATTTCAAATCTAGTCTGCTCTCTCCCATTTCACAGATGAAGAAATGGAGATACATATAGGTGAAATAACTTGCCTAAGAATTTAAAACTAGATCATCTGCTTTCCAATTCAACACTTTCTAATATATTTGTTACTCTTCTTTCTGAGCTTTTGTCATCATCCTCTTTTCATTACGATGACTCATGCAAAGAACTACCAGCCCTCCGAACAGAGAACTACCACTCTCAGACAGGTGATCAGTGTCCATGACTAAAGGTTTTCTTTTCTTTTTTTCCCCATTTCATGTGAGAGGCAATATTCCATGGTTTAGGAATAGTCTGCTCCATTCCCCCTCACTTTTTATAAACATTCTTGCTGTGTTATTTGTATATCATTGGACGGGTGACTTCCTTGTGATCAAATTCAGTTGATTTTCCCATCCTCTATCCAGTTCTGGTCACTCACTAGTGACTTAGGACAGGAACTAATGCGAAAGTCAGGTTTGGTGCATACTTAGGCCATCTAAGATGGTGCTACCATGTGGAAGATGTATGGGACTTCTTTCAGGTAGATATTCTGAATTAGCCTTGTTGTGTTCATTCTTCATTGCCAAAGAAGACCAAGCCATCAGAGAAATGGTGACATGACTTGCACTTGACTTTGTTTTGAATGAGGGAGGGCTGTGCAGGTCACCAGCCTCACTTCTCATCCTGAAACATCTGAATCCAGTGACCAGATATTCCTCAGGATGACTGGAGATGACCCAGGATGCACTGGGAGAACTTGCCCCTGAATTAGCCTACCATGAGGTTGGAAATAGGTGTTGTTGTGGTGGTTTGGTTTTGTTTCCCCCATGGCCTACATGACTGAAGTCCTTTACTCTCAAATAGGAAAGTAGCAAAAACAACAACAACAAAAAAAAAAAACAACCATTGCTGAGTGGGAAGTTTTAGAGATCCTGACAATTCTAATCAGTGGGAAAAGGTAGCCTCCATTACATAGCAAACCAGAAAAAAATGTCTATGCCTTTTCTAGTCAAGAGAAGTCTCCTAAGTCTTCCAGGTGGATAATGCCATCTTTGGTGATTTAGTCATATATCAAACCCCCCATTACACTAGATTACCTTTAACTCTCTATAATACTCCAAATCTGGAGACTGAGGCAAAAGTAGTCTGGCCCATAGGTAGAATTCCACAGTTTGTGAAGTAGGAGAAGAAATTTCAACTCTGTTCATGTATAAGGTCTATTTAGGTTCTTCATACTTGGAAATACAGGCAGGTAGAAAATGCACATTCTCAGAGTATTTGATTTCATTTTAATTTCTACCGGTAAAAGCCACAGCCTCAGGTCAAACTGTGGCATCACTAGAATTCACATTGTGCAGAATATATGTTTTCCAGAACTTCCAATCCAGGAAAACAACTGCACTATGCTAAGAAAGCCAACCATCATGTCTATTAGTCAATCAGTTATTTAACTGGCAACCAGTGAATAGGGTCCCAATAAAGAATTCACAAAAAGTTTCTAATGGTTACAGTGAAAGATGTATGTCACTGATAGGACTATGGGCAGGAGTGAGTCTTGAATTCAAGGAAAAGAGTTGCAAAAAAGGCTGCAGGCACAAGGCAGGGAATAGAAGGGCCCATAAACTGGCAATGAAGATGAGGTTAGAGAATTGTAAATAGTCTAGAGATGGTGTGGAGGAAGCCAAGAGGGAAACCATATTCATGTACTCTCAGTGGGATCCAAAGCATGGAACAGACTCATGTAGTTGAGCTTGTTAGAACTTATAGATTGTCATAAAAAACAGTTAGTCAAAGGTCAAGCATATAGACCAAAATAAGGAGAATATAGACATTGAAAGCCAGCAATACTCAATAGTGAAAATCAAAATGATCTTTCTCTCTCTGCAAGTAAGGGGCACTACAAAGACTTGAAATTTCATACCAGCAAATGGTTGGTTCAAAGTGAAGCTGTATATCAGACAAATGTACCCTAATCTTTCTGAATATTAATCTTGGCAAGAAAATCTTTAGTAGTGTATGGTTTAGTCAATGTAAATTCATTAACTACATGTCATGACTAGAGTGGGGTCTGCCCTAACCCTAAAACTAGGCAGCACATTGTTAATCAGATCTTTATGGGGTCTCATGTACAGAAAGAAAACACCTTCTTATTTAGACTTAAAGGAAGGTCTTGCCAGAACAGAGCCAAGAACCTAGCCCTTTGGGGTCCAATATAAACACATAATTCCTTAGAAAGCCGTTGAAAGTCTACAATCCAATGACTTGTGTTTGTTTTGTGTTGTTTCCTTCCCCCCCCTTGGGGAAGGAGGTACTTTGCAATTCAGGAGAACTTTACCCTCCATACATCATAGGGGTGTCTTATTCTTGCAGACTTCCTTAATGAAAAGCTCACACAGATAATAAAGATTATATTTTGTACTGGACATTTTCTCCAAGGATGAATAATTGCTTTATTTTAATCATCCTCATTAGCCACACATTAGAGTCCTTCCCAATTCTCCCCACAGCCTGAGACTGGGGAATGAGTGAGGCTAGAGCTACCCAATATGCTCCCATCTTTTCTAAGTTTGAACCCTCAGTTTCCGAGAACTCTAATTTATGGCTAGCATTGTTTTCCATCAGAGATAACATCTCCTTTCTTGCAAAGATGGGGCAACTGGGAAAAATGATTTCACTAAATAAAAAGGTTTGCCTCCTAAAACTTGTTGGACTAATTTTCGCTTTGTTTTTTTTTTCTGAGAGCAAAGAAAGGAAACAGGAGACAAGTAGAAAGAGGTGGCTTTTCTCATTGATTTGAATGATTTATTAAGCCTTTACTAGAATTAAGACACTATTTACTACAGAGGCTACAAATATAAAAAATAAGGTAATTTCTCTCAGAGACTTTAAATTCCAATGAAGACCATATATAGAGGACTGGTAATCAGGGAGCATTTTGGTCAGGGGAGGAATATTTATATTTCACAGTTTGTTCAGCCATTCTCCATTTGTGAAATATGCTTTTATTTTTTTTTCCTTTTTACCACAAAGAGTACTAAAACAAACATTTCAACCTTTTTTTTCTGTCGCTGACCTCATTTGGGCACATGTCAAGGAGTGAAGTTGCTGGGTGGCAAGGAATGAATGGGTTAATTATTTTTCTTAATTAATTCAAGTTTCTCACCGTTGGACTAATCCACAGCTCCACCAACAGCACATTAGTGTGCCTATCTTGCTCCATCATTCCAACATTGATTATTAATTTTTTTTAACCTTTGTGAATTTGATGGCTATAAGTTGAAATTTCAGAGTTGTTTTAATTAGCATTTCTCTCATTTTTAGTGATTTAGAAGATGTTTTTCATTTTTGTTTTTGCTATTTTTATTTACTCTTCTGAAAATTGTTCTTGTTCCAGTCTTTGATCACTTATTTATTAAGGACATCTATTGAAAGATATTGAGTAGGGAAGTAATACCTCCAAGCCATAAGTCTGACTCAGGAAGGCTGAGTCACTAACTGTGTGGAAGCTGGATTGTAAAAAGGACAAACTAGAATCAAGAATCCCAAGCAGAAGGTCATTACAACAATCCATTCTTCCTCTAGTTCCATGATAACATGATGCCTTTTTCCTTATTTAAAGAAGGAGATCATCAGTCAGAACTCTGGATCTGGGATAGCCAACTCTAGACAGTGGGAAAACTGGACCACAAAGTACAAGATTTATGAGGCATGCATTTAGCTGACATTTTAAGCAGATCTGAGAGTGAGCAAACCACACAAGGAAATTTATTTATTTTTGTCCTGCTGGGGTAGCCTCTGACATAATTTTGGACCCACCCTTCCCTTTTGGGCACACTTGTAATTATAGTATATATTTCTTTTGATTATATGCTTTTTATTCTTCTTAGGTCCTTGAAGTCAAGGTCTGCACTTACACTTATTCCAATGGCCAAGAATCCTGCTTTTTATGACATCTGTGGATCCTCCAAATTACTTGCTGATTGACAGGACTGTTTCTGAAAAAAAATTAAAAATACACCTAGTGAATCCTATAAGGAAGTTATTTTATTTTTCCCATTTTGATGATGGGAAAGCTAAGGTGATGTAGGAAGGCAAAGTATCTCAGGTAATAGAGAGCTAGTAGGAATAGAATATTTAAGTATCTGACCCTTGGGTCAACTCATGATCTATCAATACTGTTACCCTGCTATCCACAGACCTTCAAAAGTTATATTTCCTCTCAGAAATTTGCTATTTATCCTTCTAAGGGGCAGACTTGGATCCCAAGAAGAAAATCCACCTCTATTTCTCTAAGATTTTGCCAGATTAAGAGAGTTTTGAGTCCAAACAGATCATGAACTGGTAAGAATTTTCTATTCATTAAAAATCAGTGGCAATTTGACATGAAAAGAACCATTATGAATCTTCCACCAAGCTGAAAAATGCCCTTTTATTTCCATTGTTAGGTGCATTATAGAATTGGGAACAAAGAAATTTCAAGATGCACTGCTAAATATGGCAGATATGACTGTAGAATTGATTTCTTTCAAGAGATGAGTACCTAATATAGCAGAAATCATTATGGAATTGTTTCTTTTCAGGACCTGAGCACCAAAGATGACAGAAATACTTATGGAATTGTTTGATTTCAGGGCTTAAGAACAGGTTTCTGCCATTAAATACAGAAACCCAAGAGATTCAAAATTTCTTCCATTTTACCATATGAGTTTTCTTTTCATATCTCCCCTACATTGGGTTGTTAGCCTCCTTATAGGAAGGTGGAGAAAGAGTCCTACATATTAGGCAAGCATGACCTTTGGGAGTGTGGGGTATCCTCTGACATGATTTTGGACTCACCCTTCCCTTTTGGGCACACCTTATAATTATAGTATATATTTCTTTTGATTATATGCTTTTTATTACCAATTCTGTATGTGTGTGGGGGGATTTCCAGATCAGTTAATCACTCATCAATGTGAGTATTACATTATTGATAACTTTGTTCAATTATTTTCTCTCATTCTCAGTTCTGTGATCATACATGTCTGGCAACCAGGTGGCCCAATACACAAATAAAGTGCTGAGCCTGGAATCAGGAAGTCCTAAGTTCAAATCCAGCCACAGACCTACATCTGTATGACCTTAGGCAAATCACTCACCTGCTATCTGCTTCAGTTGCCTTTCCTATAAAATGGGGATAATAACAACATCTGCCTCTCAGGGTATTGTTAGAATCAAAAGAGAGTATTTATAAAGCACTTAGAACAGCACCTGGCACACAGTAAGCACTATATAAATACTTATCACCTTCCCCTCCCTTTATTAAAAGTAAGTTACAAAGTAGCAAATGACGCAAAGAGCAATTAAAAAATACATGTGTAATCAAGCAGTAGCATATTTAATACATTCATTTCACAAGCATTTATTAAGCACCTACCATATATACCTATACATATGTGTGTATATGTATTTGTGTATGTGTTTGTATGTATGTATGCATATATGCTTTGTGATGTTGGATATATTTTTTGTTTTTATCTTTATATCTTCAGTACCTAGTATGGTGCCTAGCACATAGTAGGAAACTTAAAAAATTATTTTGTGTCTTCCATTATAATGCTTGTTTCTTGCAAATAGAGATTTTTCCATTTATTAAAATTGTGTCCTCAGCAGGTAGCACAGTGTCTGGCACAGAGTTGACATTTAACAATGCTTGTTGGTCAATGGTGATGCATTGCTTTGGGCACTAGACATATGAAGACAAAATGAAAAGCAGTACCATAAGTAGAGGAACTAAAGAGCCTGACATAAATCTAGAAATGTGAGCTATAGCAATAAGGTGAGAGAAAAATTAAAGATATATTCCTTAGACAAGAGGGGAAAGAATATACTCATTTCCAGATGACTTGAAATGGAGAGTTACATGACTGTTAAAAAAAAAAAGTCTGTGACATATATCCAATTATGAACTTTGAGGAGAAACAGAAATAAAATGTCATCCAGGAAATATCTGCAAGAAAAAGAAGATGAGCTGATCATGTAGAGAATGTTGAGGAGGATAGGTAGAAAACTGAAATGGTCAACTAATATTCTTGCAATGTTAGAAGAAATCCAGGAAAGACTGCAGCATTATGTGGTCTCCCTGTGATAAACTAATGGAAGAATCTGCACTGGACGTGTACAGGATTGGTTGACATGGATTTGTTATGATTCACGCTACTGTGGGAAACTCCAAAATTGATGAGTTAATAGATACATTCATGTATTTGAGCTTGATAATTGGCATACCTAGAAAACCCCAGAGAATCAGCAAAGTACTAATAGTATCAGTAAAGTGATAGGGCACAAAATTTATTCACAAAATAATTAGTGTTTCTATACACAATAACATTTTTTAAATGATGGGAAGAATAATTTTCATTCAAAATAACTATAAATTGCATAAAGCAACTGGGAATTAACCCTTAAAACATATGTATTAGGTAAAAGCAATTGCAAAATATTAATTACAAAACCAGAGAAATAATCAGAGACTATTCAATATTCATGGTTAGGTAGTGTCAATATGATAAAAATGACTATGTCACTTTCATTAATTTACAGAGAGTACTGTAAAAATTCAACTGCTAAGAGATCATGTTACAGAAATACACGAAATAATAAAGTTCTTCTGGATGAAAAAAACAATCCAGAATCAAATACCAATACCTCTTTTTTTTATTTACAATAACAAACTTTGATTCTTGACTATTGATTTGTATATGAGTATATATGATATGTATGCAGATATATATATATGTAGAAATACACATAGATATGTATATATGTACATGTACAAATTTATGTGAATATATATTTGGCTGCATATATGTGTATATAGCTCAGTATATATGTATATTTTAAGTATGCCTATATCTCTCTACATATGTATATATATATATGTATACATGTGGTTAATAAATATGGAAAAAAATTCAGAGGAAAAGCATGTTTTCAACAATCATATTGCTGCCGATTATAACATTGCTCTAAATCACTAATGATAAGAAAAAATAGAAATTAAAGCAACTTCAAGGTTTCATCCCAAAGCCATCAAATGGTTAAAAATGATAAATTGAAACCATCAATGTTGATGTGACTATTAGAAAACAAACATATTAATATACCTGCTACACTGCCCCCATGTGAGGCTTTTGATTGTTTGGCTCAAGTACTTCTTTCATTAAATCAACAGAAAGATAGTATGCCACTGTGTTGATTATCCAGCAAGGGAATTTAATTAATTGAATATGATATTTGAATTCACCATCAGATAGTGACCTTACGCCATCAGCCCTGACCTCATATTTTACTTCCTATGACAAAAACACAAAATATATCTTTGCCAAGATGTATCACAGCTTCTTTTTCTACCCCCAAAGTGTACATAGACTATCAACTGTTCCTTCTACCACAAAACACAAAATCAGAGGTGAAGAGCATTAAAGCTATGGCAACAGGTATTAAACTAGCCATGATTGATTTCTCTCTAGTTTTGTTTGGTTTTAATAGAGAGCGATATTTCTTTTTTTTTTTGAAACTTTTATCTATTTATTTTTAGTTTTCAACATTTATTTCCACAAGATTTTGAGTTTCAAATTTTCTCCCCTTCGCTTCCCTCCCTCCACCCCAAGACACCATGCATTCTGATTGCCCCATCCCCCAATCTGCCCTCTCCCTTCTCTTATCCCCATCTTCTCTCTTTTCTTGTAGGGCAAGATAGATTTCTGTACTCCATTATCTGTATTTCTTATTTCCCAGTTGCATGCAAAAACAATTCTCAACATTTGTTCCTAAAACTATCCCCAATGAGAAGGCAAGTAATTCAGTATAAGCCATATATGTGTAGTCATGCAAAAGACTTCCATAATAGTCATGTTGTGAAAGACTATATTTCCCTCCATCCCTCATTCCATTTCCCCATTTCTCTTCCAAATATATTCCTCTCTCATCCCTTAATCTGATTTTTTTAGATATCATTCCCTCTTATTCAACTTGCCCTGTGCCCTCTGTCTATACATATATACATATATATATGGAGGGATTTTACACACACACACACATACGTATGTATATAATGTATTCATATATGTATAATGTATATGTATATATGTATATAATCCCTCCATATGTGTGTGTGTGTGTGTATAATCCCTCTAGCTACCCAAATACTGAGAAAAATTTCAAGAGTTACAAATATTATTTTTCCATGTAGGAATGTAAACAGTTCAAATTTAGTAAGTCCCTTATGATTTCTCTTTTCTGTTTACCTTTTCATGTTTCTCTTGATTCTTGTGTTTGAAAGTCAAATCCTCTATTTCATTGAATGACCATATGTCCCCCTAAAGTATTATACTCAGTTTTGTTAGGTAGGTGATTCTTGTTTTTAGTCCTAGTTCCTTTGACTTCTGGAATATCCTATTCCAAGGCCGATCCCTTAATGTAGAAGCTGCTAGATCTTGTGTTAACCTGATTGTATTTCCACAATACTCAAATTGTTTCTTTCTGGCAGCTTGCAATGTTTTCTCCTTGATCTGGGAAATCTGGAATTTGACTACAATATTCTTAGGAGTTTTTCTTTTCTGATCTTTTTCAGGAAGTGGTTGGTGGATTCTCTCAATATTTAATTTACCCTCTGGTTCTAGAATATCAGAGCAATTTTCCTTAATAATTTCATGGAAGATGATGTCTAGGCTTTTTTTTTGATCATGGCTTTCAGGTAGTCCCATAATTTTTTAATTGTCTCTCCTGGATCTGTTTTCCAGGTCAGTTGTTTTTCCAATGAGATATTTCATATCGTCTTCTATTTTTTCATTCTTTTGGGTTTTTTTTTTTTTTTTGTAATTTCTTGGTTTCTCATAGTCGTTAGCTTCCATCTGTTCCATTCTAATTTTTAAAGAAATATTTTCTTCAGTGAGCTTTTGAACCTCCTTTTCCACTTGGCTAATTCTGCTTTTTAAAGCATTCTGCCCCTCATTGACTTTTTTGGACATCTTTTGCCATTTGAGTTAGTCTATTTTTAAAGGTGTTATTTTCTTCAGCAATTTTTTAGGTCTCCTTTAGCAATCTGTTGACCAGCTTTTCATGATTTTGTCAGAAGGGAGTTGATTAGGGTACCTTTAATCAATTTGGCAAATTGCCCCAATGACATAGCCTGGCCACCCTTTCCAGGATGGACTATACCATTACTCATTTACTTTAACTCACTAGTCAGAGTGGGGAATTTTGAATACTCCTTGCATCTCATTGCCTCTTCCAGGTTCTCCCTCTACCTCTATTACTCAGTAGCATTTCTCTTTTTGAGGTTCATTCTATTTTTATCCACCACCTAATCAAAATTCTGGTAGGTGTTGCTTATAGACCTTCAGGTCACTTCCCTTTCTTCCTCAATGAATTTGTTATGTGACTCACAATTTTTCTCTCTTCCCTGATTTCTGCCTTCACACTAGAGTACTTCAGCATACACATTAACTCTCTCTCAAACACTCTAACCACTCATTTCCTCAACTAATCACTTCCCATGAGCTACTGCCATATCTATAATCCCCCAGACACTTGCTGTCTGACCCTGGGCCAGACACCTCAGCTTCCTCATCTGTAAAATACGTGGAGAAGGAAATGGTAAACTATTCCATGTCTCTGCCAGAAAAACCCCAGATAGAGTCATAAAGAATTGGATATGACTGAAACACGTGGGTATGTGTGTGTATGTATGTATATGTATACATACACATATATGCATATGTATGTATTTATGTATATGTGTATACATACTCACACACACACACACACACACACATATATATATATATATATATATATATACAGAGAGAGAGTCAGAAATAGAGTCAGAGAGAGAGAGAGAAAGAGAGAGAGAGTTTAATAAAATAAATTGATGGATCAGTCTAGGGTCAATAGGAAGGTCTTATTCAACAGCTTCAAAGTATATTTTCCCTCTTGAGAAAAGCCAAATCACAAAGTGACACTATAATTGTAAGGGACCTGCTGAGAAGTCTAAGATGTACTGCAACATCAGAGGGTTGCCCCTTACAAAGGGGAAATGATGGGCAATCTGAGTGTTTTGGTTTTTTGTTTGCTTGTTTCTGTTTATGGATTCCTGTGAATCACGTTAATTTTGGAGGTCTAAAATAAAGGCTACCCTGTTTATACGCATTTCTACCTTGAGTGTCTACACAGGAACAGGGACCCTTTTATAGAGATTTTCCTAGAATAACTTTAATGTAATCAACAAGTCAAAGAGATAAGATGAGCTTCTTGATGCAGGATAAGATTTTTTCAGTCAATTTAAATTTGTTCTATGTATATGTATGTATGTGTATATGTGTGTGTTCATTATTCCAAAGAAGGATTTAATGGGAGAGCAATTAAACGTTATTGACTGTGGTATCAAAACAAAGTGCAACCATAAACTATATTTTTAAAAGAATAATTAGGCTTTAAAAAAAAGAATAATTGGTTTTAAAAGGAAGCTACCAGATGGCAGTTCCTTTACCCTTCAAGAGCTACACCCCACTTAAACTCCTCCATGGGAACAGGAGTTGAGATGTTTATTCATTCCCCATTATAAACAAAGAGGCATTCAAGGGACTTGAAAGCCATTACTCAATAAATATAATATTTCATAATACTTCTCTGGAAACAAAAATTATTATTAACATTGGGTATATTTAAATCTTAATATACATTTATTTTTGGTCTAGATGTCTACTTTCATTGATATAAGGAACTCTGGGTAAGAAAACTCCCTCTACTAATAGTGAGTTGTTTGGAGCACTGGAAAGGTAAGTGATCTGTCTAGGTCCCACAGCTAATATGTAGTTGAATGAGGACTGGAAGTCAGGTCTTTCTCAAAGACTCTAGACTGAGAAACTCAGTACTCTAAAGTTATCTTTTTATTCACTATGAATCACATAAAATTAATTACATTTAAAAAATAAAATATTCCATACAACCCTTTTTTTTTTTGTTTGGGGGAAGAGAAAAAGGAAAAATGAAATCAAGGGAACATTTTTCATGTGTGAAAACCAACCACAATAACAACAAATCAGATTGGTTTAGGAGCAGCTGCTTTAAGGATTTTCATCAGCAGGTACCCTCAGCAGCCAATTTTAGCAGAAATTCCAGACAGAAATTCCCTGTCCTTTCCCACTCCTAAAATCTGGTGAGCCAGGCAGTCCCAAGTTTGAACTGGCACCTTAAGTCCTTAAGCATTGGGTCCTTCCCCTATTTTGATGGCATGCCATCGTCAATAAGATGATGCTTCAGGTCCCTTCCAATACTCTAGTTTTAAGACTTTAGCTTCTTTCAATTGATGATTAACAGAAATAAGCCACAGATCCTTGGCTCTCCTTTGCCCACCCCCTCAAGAAGAATGAGGGGCAGAAAGAAAATCTACTTCGGAATCACCATCCATTACATGGGGTGTGCTTTGGGAATATGTAATGCTTCTCTCCCATTAGACTCTTAAAAAGCAATTTGCCCTAAAACAGCACAAGTGTTTATAAAATTTAAATGTACACATTTCTCAGTCCGCCCTCCAAGTCCTTGTTATGAATGTTACTAGGTAATTTATTCACTTGCTGCCATTAACACATGTGAGATAGTCTCTTCAATCTTCTATTACACTTGGGTAGAAATGTTCTCCTCGAAGAGATCAACCCTCCTAACAGAACTTCTCCATTATTCCTAACTTAAAGACCTCTCTCTTTTCTGAACATGTATAATTTATGTTTATGCATTAATTCGGAAATTAATGGTATAAAATATTTCAAATATGTAAAGTGCTGCATAAGTGCTTAATTAAAATAAAAACAAATGATGATAATTAATTGCTCATCCTAAAGGCTAGATGGTAGTAGAGTCCAGAGTGACTATCAATTAATATTCCTATTGTTAATAATAGTCTTTATGTAAGATGTAGCAGATTTGAAGTCCTCATTAAATTTGTAGGCAAAAAGAGAGCTTTTAAAACATACGTATATTTTCACCACAAAAGCTTTGTGGGTAAACAACCTTTGAACTTCAACTCTGAAACCTTTTGTTGTCAGTTTCACGAACATTTTTGCAGCTCTCTATTTCAATTTAATTTTGTTCAACAATTAGTCACCTACTGTATGCCAGGAGTTGGGAATAAAGACAAAACTGAACTCTTTGGTCCCTTAAGGAACTTGCATTTAATGGAAGGAATCAAATTGTCCACAGGTAATCATCTACAAAGCAATCTCTTTGTCCTGAGAAGAGGACATTGATAGCTGAGTGCAGGGGTAGAGGGAGAATCGGTGTAAGTAATAATAGCTAACATTTATATGGAATATTAAGGTTTGCAAAATCCCTCACAAATATTGTCTCATGATGAAAATTTCTGGGAAAACTGGAATGCAGTTTGGTGGAAACTAGATACCGACCAACATCTTACACTATATACCAAAATAAAGTCAAAATTTAGAAACAATGGGTGATACCATTAACAAATTAGGGGAGCATAAAATAGTTTACCAGTCAGATGTATGAATAAGGGAAGACTCTATGACCAAACAAGAGATAGAAAACGTTACAGGATGTAAAATGGATAATTTTGATTAAATTGAAAAGGTTTTGTACAATGTTGCCAAGATTAAAAGAAAAGCAGAAAACTGGGGGGAATTTTTACAGCTAGTGTCAGTGATAAAGGGCTCATTTCTAAAATATATAGAGAACTGAGTCAAATTTATAAGAACACAAGTCATTCCCCAATTGATAAATGGTCAAAGGCTATGAACAAGCAGTTTTCGGATAAAGAAAGTAAAGCTATCTAGAGTCATTTGAAAAAATGCTCTAAATCACCACTGATTAGAGAAATGCAAATTAAAACAACTCTGAGGTACCATCTCATACCTATCAGATTGGCTAATATAACAAAAAAGGAAAGTGATAAAAGTTGAGACACTAATTTGTTGGTGGAGTTGTGAACTGATTCAACCCTGCTGAAGAGCAATTTAGCTCTATGTCAAAAAGGATATAAAGCTGTATATATCCTGTAACCCAGCAATACCAGTACCAGGTCTGTAGTCCACAGAGATTAAAGAAAAGGGGAAGTACCAATTATTTATTACAGCTCTTTTTGTGGTGGCAAAGAATTAGAAATTGAAGGTATGCCCTTCAGTTGGGGAATGGCTAAATAATTATGATGGAATACTATAATGCTATGAGAAATGATGAGCACGATGCTTTTTAGAAAAACCTGGACTTACATTCATCTACTCAACATGACTAAGGTGAAAATATATTTAATAGGAATGTATGTGTAGAACCTATATAAGATTGCATGCCATCTTAGGAGGGAGTGTGAAGGGAGGAGGGAGGAGGGGAGAGAGGGGGGAAAATCTAAGATATATGGAAGTGATTGTGGAACGCTGAAAACAAATAAAATATTTTTTTAGAAAAACCAAAAAAATTCCCTCATCTCCCTGACATCACCTCATCTGCAACTTGAAGTCATTGAGAGTTGCCTTGAGCTCTCAAAGGTCAAGTATCTTTCCCAAGATCCAAGGTCTATCTGGTTTCAAGCTAATAATAATAGCTAACATTTATACACTACTTCCTATATTACAGGCATAGTGCTAAGTGCTTTACAATTATTATCTCATTTGATCTTCACAACAACCCTGGGAGATAAGTCCTATTATTGACGTCATTGTACAGATGAGGAAACTGAGACAGGCAGAGTTCAATGACTTGCCCAGGGTCACACAGCTGCAGCTTTTTATCCGTGATGCTGTGCTTTACTCAGAAAGTTAAGAGCATCTAAAAATAATCAACCTAGATCTTCTGGACAAAAGTAGGAAGAGACAGACTGGGATTTTCCTTAATGGCCTTTTCCCCAACAAACTTGATTAACCTCTTATCAGGCCTTGTCCACAGAATGATCTGGTCCCTGTGGCATCTGGTTTAGATTTTGGGGAAAACTCTAGGCTTTCTAGGTCAGGGAGATTACAATTGCTCTAAACCAGTGCTTTTGGTTCCTGGAACTCTATTATTCTTTGCTCAGACTCAATGGGAGGGGTTGGGAGAAGGATGCATGTATGTAATTGTAAATGGTAGTTCCATAAAATTCTTGACGCCCTTAGTGAACTCATGACAGGCATAGAGCCCTATCCTCCTCCTTTCTTTCCTCTCTTCCATTTGGATTCTCAGTCTCTTTAAAAAAAAAAAATCTGCTTCTTAAATCCTATCTTTGGTAAACATGGAGAACTAGATTGAGAGATTGAGTTGGGCACATACTGTCTATGCTATTCTAGGCAAATTCTTTAACTTCTTGGTGCCCCAGAGTATCAAGCTCAAATAGAAAGGGGACCCCTAAACCTCTGGGACAACATATTGACTTAGAAAACCTTGGATTAACATTCTCTAAATTCTATTGTATTTTTATTTATTTTGAATATTTCCCAATTACACTTTAATCCGATTCTGGCAATACTGTTGTGATGACAATGTGGGTCAGTAGACTCCATGTTCCACATCTCTATTCTAAACAATTCTCTAAGACTATAAGTTGTAGAAAAAACTGCTGACTTGCATCAGTGATGAAAATTTCCTGATCCAGGATTTCTCCATTCCACTGGAATCCCAGATCCCATCCCTATCTCCCTGAAACATCCCCTCTTAGTCCTATGTTCTGGCTTTTATGTGGTACTGGTTATTTGGATCTGTTACCTAAGGGTCTTGCATAGCCCCCAAACCCTCAGGGATGATACTACTACTTCCTTCCAACAGCAAACCTCCAAATTTGTGCCACTTGTGTGCCACTGCTAGTTTCTGGCTGCAGTCACCATCCTCACTGAACCTACCTTGTCACCATGCTCTGTACCTTAAAAGAATCATAAATAATTTTTTTAAGATTTTATTCACTAACACTACAGGGAAACATAGGTGGGGCAGGTGGAGGTAAGGATACAATTTTATAACAATCCAAGGAAAACGTTTAAATGTTTTATAAGGTTTTTCAGTCAATATTGGTTTTCTTTGGATGTTCATAAGGAGGAAACTGTCCTACCTTTTTCTAATCCCTCAGAAATGAATTATGAAAGACAAGAATTCT